>NW_027122149.1:0-42625 GCF_030686945.1 Centruroides vittatus
TCAACTCCTGTACCTAATGTCTATGTTCTGAGAGCTTATCCAAAATGGCTTTGACCAAAGCTGAAACACTCCAGGAATTTTCAACAGAGTACAGCAAAGCATACTCTGGATGCATGCTCAGGGATGCATCAAAGAAGGAGACGGTCACTTCAAGCAATTTTTGTAGATCTATGTTGTTAAATGCCTCACATGTACCATTAGCAATAAACCGTATAACTCCCTAACAAAGGATTTTCGGATCCATGTTCATATGAACTTTTTGTAATGTTTTGGTGTCAGGAACATATCCCTACATTTATGGACACCAATTTAGCTACACCCTGTATACCTGTTACCTTGTTCTGTATATTGTTGCAAAATGTATTTTTGTTTACTGGACCTTTGTCCAATGAAAGTCATATTAATCTTTAAAAATTATTCAAATGAAGAGACTGCTCTCAGAAAAGTCTTTGAAATGAATTGTATGATTCTATTCCAAGACTTATCTGACTACAATTTTTCTTGCATTTGAATTTCATAAAAGTTCTCTTAACAAGTTCTCATACATTTCAAGTAGTTTATTAAATTAACAAGACCAAACGATAATGCTTAGACTGTTCCTTACAAGAATTCAAGTCTTATTTTGTTTGCAATATTCATGTAAACTTATTAAAAATCAAATCAGTCCAAAAGTTATAATCAGTTCATTTCTAATTTGAAATTATTTCAAAAAATTAACAATATTTGATTATTTAGTTGTTAGAGAATTTTATTTTGTAAAACAATTATACAGAAACATAGAAAGAAGCAAAGTAGCATACATCCTTGGGCACTAAATGAGAAACTATGCTATGAACTCTACTAATAGTAAATAATTAAAAAAAATTGTCTACAAAAAGTCCTCTAATGTGCCAATATTAATATTGAAAATATTAAAACATTATTTGTTTCTTTATTTATCATCAATGAATGAATCATTCAAAAAAAATAGGTAAAGAGTCATCCTACAGTGAGCTGGAAAATGTCCTCTTTGCCTCTATCAGTAGGCTTGATCGTAAGAAATTCCTACGGATGAAATCATATAGGAAAATCCTTCAAAATAGAACAATGAGGATCAAAATCTTTTCTGCTTCCAACAATTGGATCTCCTGCTTCAAACAATACCACGGCCAAGAATTTAAAAAATTGGCCAGGGAGAGTGCCGCAGTAGATATCATTGCCTCTGATTTGAAAGGTTTCTGAAGCTGCTGGAACGATAAGAGGCTCAGAACATCTATAATACAAATGAAACAGGCTTCTTTTACATTTGCCTGCCTTACAAAATGCTGAAATTGAAAGGAAAGACCTGCTATGGATGAAAAAGTGTCCAACAGGCTCAGACAAATGAGTGCCCATTGTTATTGGAAAGTCCACAAAACCAAGATGTTTTAAGAATGTACAGAAAATGTTCTGTGACCTACTAAGCAAACTCAAAAAAATGGATGACAGTGATTTTTAGAGATTATCTACATGCTTTTGATACATCACTTGGTGCACAAGGGCAGAAAATAACATTCATTCTGGATAATTGTGCCTCCTATTCCCTAGACAATCCTTCTTGAGAAATATAACAGTGGTTTTTTTTTATCTCCCCTCCAAATGCATCAGTATTCTACAGTTTGTTGATTTAGGTGTGACAAAATGCTTCATTGTCACTATCAGATTGCATTCAGCTGGGGCTAGAACTACTAGTGTGGACCTTGATGTCTACATGGACCAAGAGCTTACAACATGTGTTCTGTATAGAAGAAATGGTGTGATGAAGGTACAAAGTGGAAGTTGCATGGAGGAGGGACAAAGTGGTGGTGATAATGACAATGAAGCCGAACCTAAACTAATGCCAAGTTTTGTCAAAGCATTTCATGTGTTTAAGTCCACAATAGCATTTTTGTATGCTCATGAAATCATATAAAGGGACCAAGCAAACATGGATTATGGAAGATTTTTGTTCAGTTTGAAAAAGCAGTGCTATTAAACAAATGAAGACGAATGATTTTTTTAAAAAGAAGTAATGCAGATTGGACTTGATAGTGGAAAAATACTCGTATCATTGGTGTATGATTTTTCATTCAGTAAATACATACAGGCAAATGTGACTTTTTTTCATTTTATATAGTCCTCTGTATCTATCAATTTTCCATATTCATAGTTTTATCCAGTTGCCTGAAGAAAATGATGAATTGTGATTTCACTGTATATATTATACAGGGTTGTCAAGACAAATCCAGAAAAGTCATCATATAATGAAAAACAATTAAAAGTAGAGGAAAAAATCAATATACTCTTATGAAAATTGGTACAAAAGTAATAAACATACAAAATGAAATTATTCTATGTAGCCTCTTTTAGCTTCTAAGACCTTTTTCAGTCTTGACCTGAAAAAACTGCAGGTCATACCTGCAGCCATTTCAGGTCAAGGCTGCTCCTTGTCCATGTTTGCCATCACCTCCATGATAGAAGTCTTTAGAGTATCCATGATACTGTGATGCTTTGCAATTATCATTGCCTCAACTATGCCCCACATGTAGTCAAGGGAATTATAGTCAGGACTGGATGGGGGCCACAAGTCGAGACCAGAGCCTGAGCTTTTAATTTTCTGTCATTCTTGTTCTTGAGAACAGAAGATTCAATTCAAAAGCAATTCCTCAGGACAAAAGAATGGTATTGACGATCCTCATGCACTGCCAGACTGATCGTTAACCTCATCACACCCGTTTCTTTTACAACATCATTCATGTTCTGCACACCATCCTGATTGACCTTGTCCTTCAATTTGGCTACAAATTCTACACTTCTTTTGCAATCAGAATGCTCTGAGTTTTCCTATGAGAAGTCACATTGTACATGTTGTCAGACACCCTGAACTTCTTGGCTATGTCATAAACTTGCATCTTCTGGCAGCCAACCATGTCACGATTTGTGAGGACAACTTTCTGGCACAAAGCAATTCCAGTATAACAGCTCTTCAGTTGTATTCTCATGATATCTGAGCATGTCCCAGTTGTTGACTGTTTAGTGCTTTCTTCTTGAGTGACTTGATGCATGCGTATATTTTCATCAAGTCTCCAAGACTGCCTAAGATTGCCCACAAAGAAATTCTGAATTTACCTCAATGACCATGTATGTTGGGCACTCCAAATCCATGATATAGCTCTGCAATTGTATATTATTTTGAAAAATATCAGAAATTCAATTGAGGAAAATTTTTTAATGTTCTTAGATGTATATATAAACTCAAAGCCCAATGTTCAAAATCAAAGCCAAACAATTGCCTTAATAAATCAAGCTATCTTTTGGCTACTGTTAATAATTAAATTATACTAGAGGTAGGCATTAGACACCATGTCTTATTAAATTTAATAATTGTAATTGAATTAATATTTATTAAATAATGTAGAATATTCTGGAGGCCCTGAGTAAGACTCAAACCTGCAACTCCCGCTTACTGGGCAGATGCATTGTCAGTTACACTACCCAGACCTCTGATCAACCCTTTGCTTCTAGAAATATTTAATTTTAGACATAACCATCCACAGTTATATCTAATATGAAGTCATCTCCACTCGGCACCTTAAGTAAACATAGATGGTTATATCTAAAATTAAATATTTCTAGAAGTAAAGGTTGGTAGGAGGTCCAAGTAGCATAATTGGCAACACATCTGCACAGTAAACAAGAGTTGTGGGTTCAAGTCCCACTCTGGGTCAATTCTTTTCTTCCAGAATATTCTAAATTATTTAATAAATATTAATTCAATTATAATTATTAAATTTAATAAGAGATGGCACCTAACACCTGCCTCTAGTACCAAATTACTTACAATTTAATTATTAATGGTACTTTTTGGCCTTGATTTATTACAGAAATCATTTGGCCTTGTTCTTAGATATTTTGTAAAGGCAAGTTTATACATTAGAAATTTCTTATGGTTATCATGATCAGAAATTTCTCATGAATTTGCAACTTTCTATGATTAATTAAAGATAAATTATTATAATAAAAGTTTTATTAAAAGTTTCTTTTATTCTTTACTTTATGTGGTACTGATTTCTATACAATTTGTCTTTTCAATGTAATATATCAAAATGAAATAGAAATTTTAAAAAATTACTCACCACATAAATTTTTTCCAATTGCAATTTTCAAGTAACCATTGACACCAAATTCTGTTCCCCAAGAATTACGAACAATGTAATAAGGAATATTACCTATAAAGCAATCATATATCGCATCAACAAAAATTCTTAAACTATACATTGTCTTATGCTTATTAAAACTTACCAGTTAAATCATAACCAACTATTTGAACAGCATGATTATTGTTATCTTCACAATGATATTGAATAATTCCACCAAGATAATCCTGCCATGTTGTGGAATCAACACTAGCGACCAAAGGGCCATGAAATGCCAGTAATTTTAGCATTTCTTCTTCTGATCCTTTTAAACTAAATATAGCATATTACATTTATATTGCACCTATGGTTATTAATTAGATATATATATAAAGTTGGGAAAACAAAAATAATTCATAATACATTATTTGATCAAGATATAAATTTTAAATGATGCGATTATTTTACTACATTCAACATAGAATAAATGTTATATATTTAACATATAATTATAATATATAAATAGAATGCAATTCAGATTTTACTAAATAAGTACATTAAGTGACATTTCAGATTACCCCTTACCCTATTGGTGCTATGCATAATTATCATATCTGTAAAAGGGAGATCCATCAGTTTACTACTTGTTATGTGTGTATCCCATTTTTGCTATCATTATTTGCTATATTAAAGTTATTGTGTTAATTTTTATGTTTGTCTTTGTTTTATTGAGTCCCAAGAACAATGGATTAATCTGAACATGTATGACCAGAATTTTACACCTGTCACTCGTTTCTACCATCCTTCTTAGTTGTTATTTCCTGCCTTCCTATATATGTATCAGTGGCATGCAGTGACATTTGATGATAGGAAAGCTGTGTTTCTGTAAGAAGTCGACTTCCAGGGGCAATAAGTTAATTGCACATCAGTAATGGTCTAGGGTCCATTTGTACATGGACGGTGGCTGTAGAGACAAAGACGACAAGTATCTGACAAAAACACAATAGTTTGCTTTAGGACAATCAGCCGTTCGGACGTCCTGAGCGTCGATGTGGTTCGTTGATGGTCGATCGAAGGTGGCCCCGGGACAGTGGCATTGACAAGTCTGTAGGGCACGGGGAGACTTCATCCGTTTGAGTCGGGGACACGGTCTAAGTCCGAAGTGGCACGGGTTACAGGTTGGCACAATAGATGAGAAACTGTTTCCCCCCTTTTTTTGCGCGTTGACACACGGCGTTTTGGTTATTCGGAACGTTAATTTAACCGAGTGCCAGGTGTCCTCGATTGTCGGAGATTATATCAATCTCCGTTCTTTCTTTCATCCATTTTGATTGGTCGTTCTCTCTCAATCACGCTTCCCGAGTGGTTGGTCCCTGGTTACTAAACGTAATGAGACTCTTACCTGGAGAGTGAGAAGAGTCAAAATCTAAGACGAATTCGATCTTCCACCGATCATAGGACGACTTCCTCCGCGATTTAACACGTGAACCACAAAATACAAAATAACATGTAAATTAAGAGTTCCTTGCAGAGGAACTCTTAATTTGCATGTTTATTTTATGGTTCTGCATTAGTTTTAGTTGATACTTGTATTTAGGAGTTTTTCTGAGTTTATTTTTAATTTTTATTTTATTCCTTGTTTTTAATTTTATACAATATTCGTTTATTATTTATCATCTTTTAATCCGTTGTCAATTTTTTTGAAATTTAAATATTTGTATTCGATCCTCTGGAACGGAACTGTTCCATTTGTCGGTTTATTTAACCTGACGATAACCTATGGAATAGGTCGAAAACGTTTGTTTTAAATTAAACTTTCTTGGCAACGATAAAGGTGTTAGATTATTATTTAATAAATTTTTCTCTAAATTAACCGTTTTTTCGTGTCTTTCGTGACGGGTCACATCTAGTACATCACATTTCCATAAAAGTTTTAAACAAATACTGGAAATGACAAAAATAAACAATTTATATATTTTAGTACTAAAAAACAAATAATACATACATAATACAAATTGATATGATACAAACAATAATAGAAAAACTTGGTTTTTAAAAAAAAATTTTATAAACTAACTCTATTCGGCGATTTTTTCCACAAAGTCGTTAATTACTTTATCATAAAAATTGCTGGTCGTCGACTCCATCAACGTATTTGAAAGCTCTTTTTATATCGAAAGCTAGCGACCACAATTTTTCCTCCGACTGAGTGTTCCTGGCCAATGTATGAATTTGATTCGTGGTCAAAAAACTGCACTCAACAGACCCACTGGTAGATGGTACCATAAAAATTAATGATATTAAATCATATAATTCTTTTAGCACGTCTTTGTTCGAATCGACATTAATTATAATATGTTTTATGTTTAAGAGTTACTTGTCAATATAGTCCGGACACGAATATAAATATTGCGATTCTCTACGTAATTTAGATAAATCAAAAAAATTTCCCATAAAATTTACTTAATATAAAGAATTAAAACACGCTTGGAAAAATTGTTAATAATTTTAATATTATGAAAAACATCTAAAAGTGATAAAAATTCTAAAGATTTTATGTCTGAAAATCTGTCAATATAATTATAATTTTCTTTTAATTATACTGTAATTAAATATAACTTTGCAAAAAAACGTACATAAAAATAACATTGAATACTCTTTACTTTTTAAATCTTAAACAATTCACTTAGTCAGATAGCTAAGGACCCAGTGGCTAAGGACAGAATCGTTGGAAGCATTATACGTATGTAGTTCCACCAGCTAAACAGACTGAGGTTGGTGCTTTGTAAAGTGCATGCGCCAATGCCCTCTGGCTGCTTTACACCATTCAGTTATTCTCGCCGTGAAAGCTGTCTCGGAAGTGCTTCCATTCCGCCACTGACATTCGAATATACAATAGCAATCTTATCGTTTTTTTCACATATAGTATAGAATTTTTTAATAAGATACATAATGCAGTTATAATAAAATATTAATTTTAATTAATTCAAAGTACGTTAAAATATGAAAATTTATATTTTAGAAAATAGAAGGGAAGGTCATTGGAAGGTGGATGCGGCGCTTCCACCGCTTCCAATGACGGCACGCCACTGATATGTATGTTTTTATTTATAACGAATTCATTCTTCCTTCACCACAATAACACAGGGCAGAGTTTTTAAAAATATGATAAGAGGATACAAAACTAATTCTAACAAAAATCATTTTGGTTAAACAAAATCTGGCTGACACAAAAACACCTCTCGTGTAAAGATAAATGAACGCAACACCTTTCGTGTTCTGTTTTAGCAGGTCCGAAGATGGCCTTTTAACTGGGTCAGAAACATTTAGCAAGTTTCGAACTTCTGCATACTGCTGAAAATGTTGCCTGTTTATCTTATACAGAGACAACCCATAAGTAAACAGACATTCTTATTTTCAGACTGTCTTTTATTTCACAGTATCCATGTGATATAAGTACCACATGTGCATATTAAAATCTAGTTGTCCCACCACATGCTTTCTTCAAAGCTTTAAAGCACTCAATCTAAAAGTTCATGGAAAGTGAGTTTCTGTGAATGTTGTTGGACTGCATGCTCCAGAAGACTCCAGATGTGTTCAATGAGATTCGTGTCAGGTGACTTACCAGCCCATGGAAGCTTGCATATGCCTTATGTTGCCAATCAATTCTGGGTCTTTTTGGCAGTGTGACTAGGAGCTCCACAATGTCTGAACAGAGTGGATATTTTGACCATCAACTCACCAGTTAATATTAGAAGAAGACCCTTCTTCAATATAGCAATGTACAGTAGAGTCATTTACATGAACCTCATACATTTGCTGAAATTCAGTGTGTCCATATTTACTTTTGGGTTGTCTCTGCATAGTGCAATGATTCTGTTATATGTGTACATTTAAAATAAAAATGGAGACATGTAAAATAAATATAATTCAAAAACTGTCTTTATGATTGCAAAGATATAATAAAAAGCAAATGAGGAGCAAATGAATAAAACAAATATAAATTAAGAGTTAAATATAACACAAATACAAGAACGAGATACACATGATACCAAGAACGAGATACACATGATAACGAGCAATTATGTATTGTGACATTGTCACAATGCCGGGCTGCAATTTTTAATCATATTTTTAATTTATTTAACTTAAAATATATGCTCTCCACCTCAAATTAGTAGTGTCTTGCCCCTGTACATCATACTTTTCCTGTTAGCAACAAAGTCATGCTGATCATTATCTAGCTCCTTTCAAGGGAGAATTTTTGAATTGAAATGACATGACTTCTGGTTTGCATCGGAAGTCCCTATATAGTTAACCAGGGCCTCCTCCCCTAAGCTTTCTATATCTTGTCTTGACTTTCATCTATCTAACTTCATTCTCGAGATTAAGGAAGAATAGAGGGTTGGACACCAGACTGACGACAATGGGAATTTACAGGTCTACAATTTTTCGAATTGCAGCCCAAAAATAAATAATTTCAAATACTTACTCTTCACAGGTATAATTAAATTTTAATTCTACTCCTTCTTTTGGCCTGAAATAATAGCAATTACAAATTCTTTTATTTGTGAAACATTGTAAGAGTTTCTAAATTTAAAACTGGCAATTTATTAAAATTATTTTTACAATTTCATAAATTATATATAAATTGTTGTTTCTTAATGAAACTTTGTCTAATGTATTGTATTATAATTTCAATATAAAAATTAAACATTTTTAAATAACTGCATTAAAGATTTATTTCATGCAAGATTTGTCTAAATTGATAAAGTACATTCTATGTGAAAATATTGTCCATTACAGCAAATAATAACTTGTGAGTTAGCTGTTTCAAACCAGTTTCTAACTATTCTTAATATAAGCTTAAATTATATCTTGGTTAACTAACTTTTGAACCAGTGTAAACAGAGGATAAGTAATGGCAATTCTCAATGTTAGTGTAACATACAGCTTTTATTGATAAGTTTTAAGATAATTTCATATTTAATAAAAAGTTTTTTGCACCCTTTGACATTTAGTGCTTGGGAGCAATGTATCTCTCTGCCTTTTTCTCACTAAACCTCTGATCAGGTATCCTCTTCACATGTAGGGCTGTGGAAAGTAATTACAAGTTCTTAGGTTAGGGCTTCCTGATCTCTGTATACCTTCTACTGTGGTAATATTGTCAGTTGAAATTACATAAACTGGCTTTCTAGATTTTGTAATTAAAATTTTATTATACAGATTCTGGCACAAGCTATGCAAGCCTTAGCATCTCCGTTCTCTCACCAGCTCTGTTCACATGTACTGTACAATTACTCAGTGGCGTAGCATAGTGGGGGAGGCAGGGGCAGTCCGCCCCGGGCGGCACTTTTAGGGGGCGGCAAAATTTCACAATAAATAATAATAATATCTTGTAAAAATTTGAACCATTTAATTTCATATTTTTGTCATACCTACAATTCGGACCGACTGAAATGAGTACGGAATTTTTCATTACTTACACCTAAATAAGGGGGCGGCGAAATTTTACTCCGCCCCGGACGGCTGACATCCACGCTACGCCACTGCAATTACTATTGTTATTTTGTTATCCTTATTATTTTTTACATTTTTATCACTCAAAGCTTGTATCAGAAAACAGAAATATTCTCATATACATATGAACAGGGTCTGATTTCTACATAGACACAGTAGGCCCATGTTTAGAGCAACAGATTTTGAAGGGCAGAAAAATTGGTAGGCATAATATAAGTGTTTCACAAAAAAAGTAAATAATTCTTAATACTGCAGTATTTATTAAGTTGTCTACATAAATAAATGAAGAGAATAATTTAATTAATCTAATTAAAATAATCTAATTACATCAGATAGGTAGCTTTGATTGCTTATAATGTAAACATATGCTGGTATTCAGCATGTGCATTAGCATGTTGCTTGGCATATTCATTGTTTGTTACCAGTACTCAATCAGCACATCTCTTTGCTATAGCATTACCAGGACATCCGGACCCAATGTCAGTGGGGCAAGGACTCAACATATCCAGGATGGATCAACCACCCATTTAAAAAAATTCCTGGGGTTTTCAACTTTTGTTTTCAGGTCCCTCAGAGCTAGGGTTGCCAATTCTCCCAGAATTCCGGGATTCTCCCAGAAAAAGACCCTTAGTTTTTAAAATCTACTGACTCGAGGAACGCTGTTAAAATCTCCCGGATTTTTTCATGCTGCCCGCACTGAAAAAAATTTGGAGCTGTTACTGCCCTTCAACCCTCAAAATATACAGAATGACATAGCAGCTAGAATTTGACAACTCTATGAGTATTTACAAGAAAATGATCATTTTGACAATGGACGAAGAAATTGACTGGAATGAACTAAAAGGTCTGAGTTCTTTTCTGAATGTGCCTATAAATGAGAATAAATTGTATGACAATTACTGTACAAGAGAAATTCGTGAAGTTGTGGGAAGCAAAACAAAGAGAGTAGACTTGCATTGGGTCAATTTTTTTGAAAAATGTGTGGGTGAATCTGGCAAAGAAATAAAAAAACTTGTTGCATTCACTTTATCGATCCCTATTACAAACATTGCTGCTGAATGTGTTTTCAGCGTAGTAAATGAACTTTGGTCAAAAAGTTGTAATCAACTGAATGAAACACACGTAAAATCTGAAATACAAATGTGCACAAATTTCAAATACACCTGTAAAGAATTTAATGATTTTATCATCTCCAATCAAAAGGCATTGCAAGCTGCTTGCAGTGTAAAAAATATTAGATTTTCATTGTTTTTTTTATTTCACATCCCAGACAGTGCTCTCGAATACGACTACCCTACTTGGCAGAAAATTCAAAAGTATGAAAACTATATATATTAAACCCAAGCTATTTTAAACCCCATAACTCCACAACCTAAGAGTTTTAAACCCCACAGTTAGTTTATTTATTGTTTATGTAAAAAACGTTTTTATGGATTCCAAAAAGATATTTTGCAATTTATTTTACATAAACAATAAATTAATTACAGTATTAACTGTCCCCAGGTCATGGGTTTAAAAGCTTAGATTATCAGTTATGAAACAAAACACACATCCTATAACCAATAACTAGCATGAAATATCCAAAACTGGCAAACGTTTTCAATGCCCCTCCTGGGCTCTTCCTCAGGCTAAATTCGTTTTACGTTGGAACTGGATTCTTTCATTCGAATGTTTTTAAATAGGAACGTGCTCTGCTTCCTAAAGCTTGAATATGAAAGGAATCCACATGCTGCTTCAAAATTAATTTTCTTTTTGACCAATGGGGATACAATATGTGCACCTTATAGTAATTACATGTATCACTTATCAATTTATGATTTGTCTTCTAATAAATATTGCCAAGCCATTCAGAGATTCATTTCATCCTTAAAATTAATGCAGGTTAATTTGCGATCGGCTTTAAAAATTTCCATCGCTTCCAAAGTTCTTAGATGTTCTTGATGCTGGGTGGTGTGGATAACTTGTGCCTCATTAAAAATTGGTGTTATGCTTGGGTTTGTTGCACACCTAGACAATGCCGTCATACATTTATTGTGGGTGATATCTGACTTATGCTCCTTTACCCTAGTGGCTAATGGACGTTTGGTGGACCTAATGTAAATTAATTGCCTATTCCATCCGTCATACTTCAAAGGGGTGCTATATACTCCCGGAAGCCTGTTTGGGTTATGGGTGTCCTTTTCATTTCTCAGTAAACTGTATATGGAAGGGCTTCTGCTGTATGCAATCCTAATTCCTCTTTTCTTAGCAATTGCATTATATATTGTTTTTAGTTGTGGGTTGTATGTTACCGGGGTTCTTTCTATGTTTTTTTCATTAGTAACGCTCCTTAACACCCTTTCCTCATCCGTAGTATTTTGTATACAAAGGTGCTGATTACATAACTTATTTATAATGCTGCCATAACCGTGTTCTCTTGCAATGTTTCCAATATACGATAATTCCTGGCATAGTGCATTGGTTGTGGAAGAGTGAGTATAGGCTCTTTCTACTAAAGCTTTGAATGCCACTATTTTATAAGAGTATGGGTCACAAGAATTAAAGGGTATGTACATTGTATAGCTGCGGGTTTTCTATAGACTCCAGTCTGTATTATCCTTTCTTTAATCTCTATGTCTATATCCAAGAAGTGGATTTTTTCTTTACTATGCTGCTCCATTTCCATGTATAGGCCATAAGGGTTGTTGTTCATTGCTACCTTAAGTTGTTCTAGATCTGGTTTTGTTTTCCGGAGGATTATAATATTGTCTATATATCTTCCGTACAGTACTATGTTTGGGAGAAAGGAGGGTAAGGACTTGGTTTCCAACGTCCTAATTACCATTTCACATAAGTCTCTGGATAACGGACTTCCAATGGGTACACCCCTCACTTGCGCATATATAGTTCCTTTGAACTGGAATACGGAACTGTAACAGGCTAAATGGGCTAATTCGAGTACATCTTGGTGTAGTGTAGCATCATCTACTTTTCCCTCAGGGCACAAAAACATGGTTGAATTTTTATCGAGGGGTATAATGATCTAAAATCCCATACCATGGCGTATGGCATGTTTATGTCCTTGAGTTTCATTACCAATTCTTTTGGACTTGAGACTTTGAATCAGTAGTCTTTTAAGTGTGTGGATAACATATTATGCACTAATTTCTCAAGTTTAAGGGTGGGAGCTCTTCCTTTGTCCACTATAGGTCTGAGCTGTTGCCCTTGCTTATGCGTTTTGGCAAAAGAGAATAGTTTAGGTACGTCCGGAGTGTCCATAATGTTCTTCATGGCCAGGTTCTTGGCAATATTTATTAGAAGACAAATCATAAATTGATAAGTGATACAAGTAATTACTATAAGGTGCATATATTGTATCCTCATTGATCAAAAAGAAAATTAATTTTGAAGCAGCACGTGGATTCCTTTCATATTCAAGCTTTAGGAAGCAGAGCACATTCCTATTTAAAAACATTCGAATGAAAGAATCTAGTTCCAATGAAAAACAAATTTAGCCTGAGGAAGAGCTTAGGAGGGGCATCAAAACGTTTGCCAGTTTTGGATATTTCATGCCAGTTATTGGTTATAGGATGTATGTTTTGTTTTATACAACCCAATGTGGTGAGAAGCTTTACTTATTTATCAGTTATGGGGTTTAAACAGCTTGGGTTTGATATACATGGTTTTCGTACTTTTGAATTTCCTGCCAGGTAGGGTGCTGCCAGGACTGGCGCGAGGCAGGTTCAGCACGTTCACCAGAACCCGGCCCCATGTTTTGAAAGGCCCCACGGTGTACAAAAACTCATCAGACATTTTGCAGAACCCCCTGTATAGTAGATTGAATATTCAGGTGTGTGTGGAAAATGCAATCGCATAATCCACTAATTGATGATAACTTGCTGCACACTGACATAAGTGCAAGATTTTCTCTCCTGTCTTTGCATTGAAATATTTCATTGAAACGTGTTGCAGACGTTGACATTAGTGAGGTTTAGGCCGAAGTTTAAACATGAAAACATGTACGTCAGACATTCAGCGCCTCTTTCTGCACTGAACGTCCGACGTACACATTTTCACATTTAAAACTTCAGCCTCAACCTCACTATTAAATGTTGTCATCAAACGTTGGGACGACTGCTACATGGGTGCAGAGGACATTAGGTGTTAAGGTAATTACCCAATTAGAAAACACCAATTTTGATTAACTTTTAACAGAATTATAATACCATAAACAGATGGAAAACATTTTTTAGTAGAAATGATTCAGTTTGAAGGCGTGACAAAAATCATCAAAGTTCAGTGTAAGTCCATAAAGTCTTTATATCCTGGAAACTAAAATCCAAAGGCAAACATTTTTTATTTTTATTTAGTCTAGTATGTAGTAATGAATAATATTTAAAAAAAATTTTCACATTGTAGTCACTTATTTTGGGTGTGAATGGATTAAACAAGACGCATCAGGCAATCCCATTGTTACCGTGTTCAACATTAGACTAATAAAAAATTATCTTCGATCATTGATAAGCCAAGATTGATTTACATCTCTGTCTATTCTTTGAATAGAGTGAAGTAGCAAACTCAATCAATTTTGATGACATAATCAAAGATTTTGCGGCAAAAAAAGCGAGAAAAATTATGTAATATTCATCTTACAAAAAATATATGTAACATTCTTTGTACTTATAATAAATAATTCCTTATTGTAAAATTTAAGTATAGGATTTGAATGTATTCTGGTCCCACAGAATTTTTGAACTGGGCCCCGCAAAACGTCATGCCGACCCTGAATGCTGCATTCGAGAGTACTGCTGGCAGTGGCATAGCGTGGGTGTCAGCCGCCTGGGGAGGAGGAAAATTTCACCCCCATGTTAAATAAAATACGGGGAATCCGTTGTCAGTCGCTACAATGAGCAAGATGTCATTATTATACATTCATTTAAAGAAAGAGGATTCCCCAGTTTTGTCACAGAATAAGTAATGAAAAATTCCGTGCTCATTTCAATCGGTCTGAATCATAGATGTGATAAAAATATGAAATGAAATGGTTCAAATTTTTACAATATTAGTATTATTTATTGTGAAAAAATGCCGCCCCCTAAAAGTGCCGCCCAGGGTGGGCTGCCCTGCAACCCCCACTATGCTACGCCACTGACTGCTGGATTTCTGACCCACTGAGTTGGCAACCCTACTCAGAGCAGGAGGGCAAAACCTTAAATACTCATTCATCCAGCCTGTAAATCTCTATCTCAACTTTGATGAAACATTTCCAATGCCTATTCATACAAAATTACTAAAAAATAGCAATGAAAAGTAGATAAATTTCTATTTTACCAATAGAAGAATTTTTTTTGGGGTCATTAAAATTTTTTTAAAATTACTAAATCTATCAATATATATCAGTAATAGAAAAGTTAAGACGACCAGAAAACTGAATAGTCAGGTTTCAACCTACCGTTCTAGGAGACCCAAAAATGAATCCAGATGGGTCAAAAAACCTTAAAAATTTTTTGGAGGGTGGTCCATCACAGATATATCAGGTCCTGTCCCTCACCACTCAGTCACTCCATTGTGGCCTATCTGAACCCACAATGAGCTTGATTAAGAGGCCCTCTTAGTGATCACAGGGCAAAAGGAGTAAAAAAACACTTTCATACAATATTCTGTAATTAAAGTCCAAATTAATGTCAGAAACATTTATGTTTATGTCAGAAAAGGTGACATTCTAGCTTGTACCTACAGCATCAAGAGAGTTAAATCTGGTCTTGCATGTGAATCTTATATACATAAAATATAAACATAAATAAAATAATCTAATATTTTATAATTATTTTACTTCAGTTCAATGGAAACAAGACATTTGTAGTGCTTCCACTGAACTAGAACAAAATGATTATAAAACTATTGCATAAAATTTTACATGCAAGATAATATTAAATAATAAATGCAATTAGAATTTATTTCAGTTTAGAAAACAATGAATCTTTAATGCAATTACTAATTTAAAATATAAAGTTTCTTAAATAAATGAAAACAAGTCCAAATTCTTTAAATTATGAGAAAAATTAGCATTATCGGAGTTCACTTGAGTAGCAGTTTCTCAAGTACTTTTGGGCAACCAAGCCCATTGTCAGGAGATATACAAGTGAATCACCTTATCTAGCCTATCTTTATGCTCAAAAATATTTGAGAAACTGCTACTCAAGTGAATGCCAATAATGTAAATTTTTGTCATTACTGTCATTAAAGTTATTATAAATTATTTTTTAATTTCTAAAACAAAAACTTGAAAGGTCAAACTTACCGTATGGCTTTACAGTTGTCCTCTTTGTCAGTTAAAGGATATTGTTTTTCAGTTAAAATTTTCACTTTATTCTGGAAACAATAAATATTATACAAATGTGTGAGTGTGTATATTAGGAAATTCATTACAAAAATCCTTTTCAATATACATCAAAGCACATTTCAAGTTGTTTTTATTAATGGATAACTTTAGATGCATGCTAATTATCAAATTATTACTCTAAAACATGATAGCTTACAAATATTAATGGTAGAGGAAAACAAAGAATTAATTGGACTAGAAAAGATTGGACATGTTTTTTTTACAAGCATCATAGCCTGATAGCAAAACCTGATGCCATCACTGGAAATCTGAATCCAAAGTATCCACCATGCAATGGTGTCATCTGTCCTCACCTTGTCCCAAGAAGTTCAAGTGCCAGGCATCTTCTGGGAAAGTGTTACTGACTCTGTTCTTCAATCACCAGGGCCCACTGTTTCTGGATTTCAAGGAACCATATGTCACCATCACTGAACAATGGATATTGTGAAGTACTGGAGAGACATGCAATTAAAGTGAAAAACTTGGCAAACTCTGTAATGTGGTTATTCTTCTGCATGACAATGCACACCCATATGCCACCAATGTCGTGAGGCAGAAGTTACACAACCTCAAATGGGAGACCCTCAATCCCCTGCCTAATAGTCCCAATCTTTCTCCATACAATTTCCATATCTTTAGTCTGTTAAAAGTTTCTGAAAGGGTGATGGTTCTGGTCAGACAATGATGTGAAGACTCTATCAAATGTTTTTTTATGCTGCAGCCACTAGATTTCTACCAAAGAACATCTTCAATCTCATTCAACAATGGGACAATTGCCTTAATGGCAGAGATGATCTTGTGTAACTTCACACAACTCCTTGGAGTGTACAGCCCCTGAATGGAAACTTTTTGATCACCTTATATATGGTATGGTACATATATACAGTGAAACCATTAATGGACATTCTCGAATAGTGGACACCTCTACTTAACAGACATTTTTACAATCCCCAGACCCTTCAAATGGGACATCTATTATATACACCTCTAAATAGCAGATGCCATTGTCCATAACCTACCTTATGAAAACACAAAGTGCCACCTTCAATATTCTGAAATAATTAATTACATACAAAATATTTTAAAACTAAAACAAAGAATCAGTTTGAATACTCTTTCAGAGGAGGAATTTTGATCATAAATCGAATAAAAACTGGTTATAAATAGGAATGGAGAGGAGGGCAGGTTGTAAAAAGCTGAACAATATTCATTAAACTGTAATCTGGTTAAGCTGCCAATCACCATTTATCATCATACAGATTAATGTTATTAAACTTCTGTGTTATTGTTAAATTAAGCTTATGGTACCAAGAAACCATACACTTTTCCCCAAGTTATTTATTCAACAAGAACTATAGTACAGTAGTAACGATAAAGAAACAGTTTTAAGGTTAAGGCAACAGCATTTATTTGGTGAAAGTTCAAAGATCGTGTTATGAATGCAATTTGCCAACCACTTTAAAGTCTAGGAAGATATTCGGTTTTCTCGATTTTATGACATACTTTATGATCTTAACATCTTTGTGGTGGCTTAAGTAATTTTTAATAAATCAATTATTGAAAAAAAATTACACCTATTCAATAACTACAAAGCTGACAAATCCCTACATCAATTTTTAGTAATCACTTAGATCATAAATAATGTTATAAATGCAAGAATACTGAATACATTTCTTATTCCTTGAAGTGGCTAGCAAATTGCCTTCGTAACTTGACATTCAAACTCTTGTTGCCTAAACTAAACTTGTTGCACTTTATAATGACAAAGTCTGATCATAATAACAGTTTCATTTTTCTTTTTTGTTACTTCTGCTCAGGTAGTTTTTGATGAATTAATAATTAATCAATGTTTGTTTTGTCAAAAGTTTTAGGTTCCATTTAATTAAAGTATCCTAAACAAGCTGTTTGCTATTTAGAATTAAATAAAAATGTGATTTTTACAGCTGAAAAAATAAATAATATATGGTACATATATTTTAATTATATATGCTACGTATACTTTTTGGTATTTCACATTCCTAATGCAAATTTGATGTTTTTGTAATCCATCATATTCTTCACTTTATAATGACAAAGTTAAAATACAGTATGGCTGCTAGCATGTATCTCCAAATAGTGGATACCTCTAAATAGCAGACAAACTTATTGGTCCAGATAGTGTCCACTATTTGGAGGTTATACTGTATATATATATATTGTATACACACACCACACCACACCACACCTCACCACACCATAATTGGAAAATAAAAATTATCTAACTGAACTTAATCTATCTGAGTATTTTTAGTTTATATTCAGATTTTTAAGATATGTAATTGAAAGTAATATAACAATTACCTCATACATCCAGTCTAAGGCCTCACAAGTATCTCCACCATCACAACCACGGTTTGTTCCAGTTGCACAATCTATCACTTGCTGCACACTCAATTCTACAAGTTCACCTGTCTTTAAAGCATTCATACTTTCTAATGTTTCTACAGTACTAAATGCCCTAAATAAAGAAGTGATTCGCATTACAATTTTTAAACTGTATTTTTAAAATTTTAATAAACCAAATGACAGCCTTAATTAATCAGGCTATATTATGCTACAATTAATAATTAAGTAAATTTGGTACTAGAGGCACTATTACTTGTCAAAATTAATAATTATAATAATAAAATGAGATCAATGAAACAAAACAATGTTGAGAAAATTTTCATAGTTTTATAATATAGTAGCCATAAAACTCTTTAAGCATGCTTATTAGAAACTATATGCATTTTCTCCTCCATTCTCCATACAAATTTTAATTTTTTCCCACATTCCTCTGGACATCTTCCATGTTTACAGTTGGACATACCAGTACTAATTAAAGCACTCTCCAGTAGATATTTTATTCATAAATAATTCATCAACTGTTACAATGCAGAGATGAAAAATTTTATCTTTTGCAATACCCAAAGAGAATTGTTATACGTTGTTAAGTCTGTACATATGGCGATAAGGGATGTGTGAGAAATATCTTTACTATTATACAAATTCATAACACAAAAACAAAGTGGTCTATTGAAATTCAGTTTGCAGTAAAAGAGAGAATAAACTCAGAAAGTTAGCTATTAGCATACATTCAATAAAACTGAATTCCACACACTCTTACAGAACACTTCTCTAACCTATTCCACAGATTCATCCGATGTCAAAGGGCAACCATAATATTTCAAGTGCTGATTCCTGTCTTTAAATTTTTGCATTCAATTATAAATTAAAAGGACATTTGATGATGTCTATTTGTACTTTCTGCAGATACTTTCTCCTTGCACAGTAGTGATTTTGTTTCTGCTAACCACAATACACATTTTGCATTTTCCTGTATTGTCACCATTTTTAGTTCTGTAAGCCACTATTACCATTATAAATATTTGCACTAAAAAACTTTTTGAGTTATTCTTTCTTATACTGTAAACCACATTTCAGTAGACTGCTTGGTTTTGTGTTATGAATTTGTATAATAATAATGATCTTTCTTGGGCTTTATACTTCCAGAAGGCTATATTATGTTGAATTCATGTTCAATCCATAATCCATTAAATTTGTAGCCGAGATATTCTCTATGTGGGAGATCTAGGACACACGTAATGCATAGAGACAGTATGGTTATTCTGCATATGTACTTCTCTACAAGTCAAGAAAACTTACCAACATGCACCACATTCCTTCTGACTTTTCACTGGAGTAACAATTCCACGTTTCCTCCTGCAATTAATTGTAAGTGTAAATTTCAAAATAATTTAGCACGAGAATAGCTTCTCTCTTTAGAATTTATTATACAAAACAGACTAGGTATCCTTTGTACTAAAATGATTGAGTACTTAAACAGTTACCCAAAAATGGATTCAGATTACATTTAGGATCAAACATATATTCCTTCCAGCAATGTAACTCAATTATTGGGGCCAGCAAGGCTGTCAAGAGTTAGGGATTTTTCTTCAGGCCTGGTGAAAACCTAAGGCCCATAGTGATTTCTATCTCTATAAATTAGCATTATAACAAAAAAACTCTTTAAAATTACTTTTTATTAATAAAGAAACATTCTACATATTTCACTTCAATAGCAAAGGAGACCCATTTTACCCCTTAGCACCATACAAGCTCTTGATAGCCTTGGGAGCTGGTGACATAACATTGTATCCCATTACTTGCAGTAGTAATAATATTGTTATTAAAGATAACACTTTAGATATGTCATTAAACAGCACTCCTGGGCCTGGACTGATTTCTTTGTATTGGGGTTTTGGGTACTGATTGATATCAAGGTGGGAGACTTGGATTGCCAACTGCTTGGAATTTTCCAAACAGAATTTCAGTTATTTTCTAAAAATTATTTAGAAAACAAAAACTGTTTGGAAAAGTTCTGAAAAATTAACATGGAGTTTTTGTACATGTTTATGATTTTTAAGCTAATTTCTTTTTCCTCAAGAGAAATTGGCATTCCTAATTGTATTTCAAATTATTTTCATTCCTACCAGTTTGCATTTTTTTATATTTTTGTCTCTTTTTATCTTCTGTGCACTAAGAGGGCCTGTTTTAATCATAGCCAATGTGGATTCAGCCAGACCTATAATGGAGAATAACAGGATAGTGAGAGAAGGATCCTGACATATGTGAAACAAACCAGCCAAGAAAAATTCCTGGAGTTGAACCCAGGATTGAATCCAGGCAAACAAGAGCTGTAGGCTGATGCATTACTACTTCAGCCATCCAGCTGTCTCATCATCAAGGAAAGGAAAAAGTGTGTTCCTAAGTTTGTAGGTTTTCTTTTGCTCATCATTTTTTTGAGTTGGTGTTTTTTTTTTTACACTGTGTTTAGAATTTGTTACTATGAAAGTCAGCAACCTTCCAGTTACTCTGGTACTTATGCCATTGATTCCATCTAGATAATTTTTCCAAACACTAATAAAAACATCATTTTGTCATTTTTAAATGATATCAATTGCTATCATTTCTGAAGAGGTTTTTGAACAGTTTCAAATTGCTAGATGATATGCAATATCACTTGTTATTGATTGATGAAATGACTTCAAATGACCAAATGATAAGAAATGAATTCAAATCATATCATTTGATGCCATTCACTCAAAAGATGGATCCAAGAGCAAATCTTGGGAAGACAATTTTTAATTCATTTAATCAAACAAACAATATAGGCCTATAAAAGTTTTTTTACTTTAATAATCACTTAAAATAAACTATAAAGGTTAAACAATATAAAAATAACACAAAATTGAAAAGTAATGATAAAAATATTAAAATAAACACTTGAAACATTACAGAAACCAAATTATATGTATGGATAAATGTGAGGTTGCAGACGAGGTCCGTAAATCACGAAATTCTTGCATTTAAATCATAACAATAGTTTATATAGAAAAGAGAGAGAGAAAAAAGAAATAAAAACTTTTGATCTAGACATCGCGACGCAAAATGTAAACAACGAGTGTCGGAACACGTGTTAAAAACGATCCGTCTATGTCAAACGGAAGGGTAGAATTCTGACACAAAAGCCCATAAATAAATAGAATTATGACACAAAAGCTCATAAATAGGTGAAATTCTGACTCGAGTGCTCATAAATAGTCGATCTAAGAAGACAACTTCGGAAGGGGGGACAGTTTTAATAGATAGAAAAACATCGCGCTTGAATCGTAAAAGTTCCTAGATGACAGAAATCGCAATTGACGGGCTAAATTATGAGTTCGAATCGTAAATTTATCAACAATCTCCGAACACAATGGTCAAAAAGGCGCCAGATGGACACCCCGAATCGGACCTTTCCCATGATCCGAGTCGTCCCGAGTTTCGCGTAGAAACAAAGGAGAGACCAATCGGAAAACGGGAAAGGGGATGAGGGGCCAATCGGAAATTGGAATAGCGAGCGAAAACTATAAAAATCGGAATCTCCAAGGTCGAGGAGAGTCTCCTCCGCATCCCGCAGAGAGCCGTGATCTGTGTTGTGTCGTGTCGCTGCCAACAACGTAGGGCGCCTCAGCACCTCTGCGAGCATCTGTCCAGCGAGCTCATCTCGTCCGCCCCGGGGCTTCGACGGAAGGGAAATCCTCGCCACTCCAAAGGACTGTAGAGAAGTGGACTGTCAATTGTGGATGTAAGCATATATGTTATCCAATAAACGGGTTTCCTTATGTAAAACACTTGTCATCATTTGCCTCCTCCGCCATACCCACATGCAAACGTCCCTTAGGTTCATCCTGACACGGGATTAACGGATCCCCCCTGTCGGCGACCTTACATAAAACGTTTTTTGAGACTGCCTCAGCTTCAGATCCTCAAATGTAGTATGCTTTGCAGAGTGGTTCACTCCTACTTGCAGAGAAGACTACAGTTGGAGATCTAAAGCTGAGACAAGGTCTTCATAAACATTTTTTCAGTGGCGTGCCGTCATTGGAAGCGATGAAAGCGCCGATTCCACTTTCCAATGACCTTTCCTTGTATTTTATAAAATATAAATTTTCATATTTTAACGTACTTTGCATTAATTAAAATTAATATTTTATTATAACCGCATTATGTATCTTTTACAAATTTCTATACTACATGTGAAAAAACCATAAGATTGCTATTGTATATTCGAATAATTCGGTGGCAGAAGGAATGTCGAAACCGGGTCAGTTTCCAATCAGCCAGATTATATAGGCATTGGCGCATGCGGTTTACAGAGCACCAACGTCACCCGGTTTAGCTGGTAGAAGCAACACACGCATAAAGCTTCTAATTTTATATCCCGGACCGGTTGTGGGCTGTTAGCCGCCTGCCTGCTAGATATTCGGCCGCCCTAGCCCGATTATGTGAACCACGAGTAGACTAGATCAACGGCGGACAACTCCCGGCCCGCGGGCCAGCTACGGCTCGCGAAAAGTTTCTATCCGGCCCGCGAGATCTTTAATAGATTATTAAATTGGAAAATTAATAGTTATTTTTCCAATTCTTTGTAATTTTCGAAAACGATAAGAGAAATAAATGTAGTAATTAACTTTTTATTTATTTATTTCATATTTGCAGACTAAAAAAATTACGAGTCACAAGAAGGCGTCAATTAACTACTACGGCCCGCGGAAAAAACGTAAAATTTATTCTGGCCCGTGTTATAAAAAAGGTTGCCCACCCTAGACTAGATTTATAACTTAACCAAACCGATAGGAATTTACTGGCATGTTTTTATGATAGTTCTGTATAGTTGACGGAAGTTTAAAAAAAATCCATTAAAATTTTTGCGATTCTGAATGCAACAGACAACAAAAAATTTTAAAAACTCATTTATTTTGTATTAACTAAAACAAACATTTATTTCGAAAAAAATGTTTGTTTAGTTAATATTCAGATTCGCAAAAACTTTATTGCATAAGATGTCCCCTCGAGAGTAAAATCGACCTGTCCGAGCGATTTGCTTGAACGAACACGAACACTCTGCCGTTTCGTTTTCGCTGGCCCACCCTTTATATAACTAAACTAATATATATATATATATAAACATTTTACTTTTATTTAGGTTAAATTGGGTCACAGTTTGTATGGTTGGGTCTGATTAGGTAGGGTAAGTTCAGTTAGGTAAAGTTAGGTAAGGTAAGCATAAAATTTAATGCAAGTTGTACACCGAAAATAATATTTTTGTCTACTTTTTATTAACTTACACTCATTTTTGTATTTCACGCACATTTGTCTATCTAAAATCTATGCTTCATATTGTGAAATTTACATGAAACAAGTCCTGTTGGAGAGTTATAAATTTATAAAGGGTAACAAGGAAAACAGCTGTCTCCAATACAAAATAGGTGAACATCGAAATGTATTAACACGGTGATACTGTAAGATCTATGGATATAATCTTCCAATTTCTAAACTTACAGTGGGAAAATGTGCACCGATTTTCCAAATGATTTCCTATTGGAATAGTTTGAGTTTATATCTAAGAAAGATATCAAGTTACAAAATCTACAAAAAACAATGTAAAAGATTGATTACTAACAATCACTATAAATCTAAAAGGATCTACGAAAATAATGTAATATAATCAACCTGCATTTTGGTTATTGTTTTAACTAATCCTCTTAGGCCAGGAACACACATGGGTAAAATTCAGCATAAAATCTAGCATAAAACAGAAAGCGTAAAAATTTTTCTGAAATTTTGACTGAAACATAACTGAAAAAAGAGTGCAGCATGTAGGCACGAACTCAACAAATGTCTAGTGTTGCCAGATTTGAAGACCTGAAGTTACTAAAACATAACATGTTCGATACTCGTTTAATTCTTGTTTTAGTACTAAAATGTACTAAAACAAGAATTAAACGAGTATCGAACATGTTACGTTTTAGTAAAACTATCGTTCATTGCGAATAGAAATATTCAACAAACAAAACTTTTATTGTATTATACAAAACTAATAATGTTTTGCTATTTTATATATAAGATTTTGGTTAATGTTACCTATGGTTCCAAAATGGCGGCTTGTCTCTGATTCCAGCAAACAAAAGAAAGGAAACAGTGGGGACGCACGTTCTAACCTAACCTATTCTAATAAATTACCATAATTATTACCAACAAAATTATTAGAATAGGTTAGGTTAGGTTAGAACGTGCGTCACCACTGTTTTCTTTCTTCTGTTTGCTGGAATCACAGACAAGCCGCCATTTTGGAACCATAGGTAACATTAACCGAAAATTTTTTTTCATATATAAAAGTAGCATATTTTTAATATTTGTAGCCTGAAGATAATTAAAACTAGCCCAAAAAGTAGCTTGTCGCCCAATTTGAAATTTTTGTAACGAAGGCACTTAAAAAATCGCCCAATCCGCTACTTGTAGCCCAATCTGGTAACATAGCTTAGAACCAGCATGCCCGTTATTCTTCGCTTTGTAAAATGACATTGCGCATGCGTCAGGAAGTTCTGTTTGAACAAACCTGACCTGCCGTCTGGGTCAGCGATTTTGTAAAGATGGCAACACTAATTAGAAGTGTACTAAAATTTAAATTTAAAAAATGCCTTTGGATAATAGGGTGAATCTACACACCAACAAATATGGTACTCAAAGTCTAACATAATTTTACATGTATAATAAGGCCTAGTATAAGACTGGTGCTACAATCAACAGATAATATAATGATTTCAAGCTTAATGGAGAATTTAGTCTCTGTGGTATGTTCAATGCCACATATTCTGATTTATTTTATTTGAAACTGAATTTGCATAATCTGGAGTGTCAGATAATCACATCTCAGATAATTGAGTTTCCATTGTATATTATGAGAGTTATCTAAAATAAATAAATAAATAAAACAAGTATTGTATTAATTTAATTATCTAAAGCATTTTTAACATTTTAATTATTCATGTAAAGTATTGCCTTACCAATCAACAAATTTGGGAAGTTTCGTTATATTTTTAAAGTTAATTGCCTCTGCTGATCTTCTAAGAACATGTTTATGATTTTTATTTTTCCTTTCAATTTCCTTCTTGTTCACTAAATATTTAAAAAAGAAAATGCAAGCTTTTAGAAAAAAATGAAAAAATATCTGAATTTTCAATATTTTAAAATTATTTCATGATATTACTCAATTGCCTAAACTCTTCTGGAGTCAAATCTGAATATTCATTTAATCCCCACCATGCATCATCTGGATGACTTCTATTTTGGTTTAAAGAATGAATTCGTCTTAAACTTTCCTATAGAAAAATACAGTTACATTGTAAGTAATGCATAAAATAAATTGCTGCTAATGAAAAAAATAAGTTGTTAATTGTTTGAGAAATGCATTTTCATGTTTCAAAAAATTCTGCTACTGAAAAAGATGATGTGATCTCGTATTGATAATTTTTCAACTGATCTGATCCAATACTCACATAGCTTAAAATACTGTATATATTTAAGTATACATACAGAATGTTTTCTTTAGTGTATAACAACTGAAGAGAGAAATATTGACTTGATGGGATAAGTTAATGCAACGCAAGGGCAATCTGCCAACAGCAATGCATCTCACAAGGATTTTTTATATGAAACTGCCCGTATTTAGGTGTTAGACACGTGAAGAAAACCCTGTAGTCAGATGCCCACTCTGTACCAACTGCCAGTGTTCAGTGGTTTCATTCACTTGGCCATTGGTGGGACAGGGATGCCCGGGGAAAAGTAAAAGGAACAAATTGATTATATTTGCATACACATTACACATTTACACAGACTTAATTTGCTTTAGGGCCCCCAACATGTACTTTGCCCCAGGACCCCTATATCCTCCGGGCAGCCCTAGGTGGACATGGTATAGAGTTGAATATATTATATGATATTCTCATGAGTAATGAAGTGCATAATCAGTAATATATAATCAGTTAATAAACTTCTTATCTTTTTTATGATATGCATAGATTTATCTATTCTCAAATTATTTCTATGGGCTTATATTAGCATATATAAGATATACAAAAATGATGTCATAAATATGTAAAAGATTTCAAAGGTTAAATTAATGTTTATCTGAAGTTGCAATCTGCAGTTTCAGTTGATATATTTTCTGATATTTAATCAAAACATAATCTAAATTCTAAATAAATTTATAAATTTTGCAATTACATCATTTTATGTAGGAAAATGCTAGATATGTGATTTACGTGTTGATAGTTGAATATGATACAGTTTAAAAATATCCCTTTGCTGCATGTATTAATGTTAATTCTGATACACTTTTTTATCTTGTGATTTATTGATTTATTATACTGCATTATGAAATAATATTCTTTGCTGCACAATTTATCATTAATGGGCGTGTTGCCAGGTAAAGTTGCTTTACTGCAGCTGGATGAGTAAATCAATGACATAGTTCATTTTAAATGAAAGGATCCATGTCATTGGCTTGCTTAGCCAGCTGTGTTAAAGTGTTTTTACTAGGCAATGCACCCAATAATATAAGCTTTATAATAATACTTTATTGTAGTTCAATCACTGGCACCTGCATGTTGATACTGTGGCATTTTAATTGTTTTAAATTACGTGTTTGACAGTTAATCTTGTTAACATCATTGTTTGGAAATGATTTGCCATTTTTGTGTTAATTTTCTCTCTCTCTATTCATACGAGATAATTTTAGAAATATGTAAGTTCATGTAATTGTAGGAGTATTAGGAACTTTTAGAATATCAAAACATAAACAGCATTTTCAATAAACATATAAAGAATGATATATCATGTAGTCTCTACTGTTTTCAGCGTGATTTCAAAAAAATTGATGCCCAATAAGAAAATTGAGCAATATTGGATAAAATGCTGGTTTGAATGGATGAGCATATGGACTAGGCGAGTTGGATGACTCCAGCTGCAATCGGACTTCCAACTCCATAATTCTGACACTGAAAGTGAATTAGAAAATACGTGTTTCCATATCAGGAACTAACAGTCTGATCGCTAATTCTGACTTTCCAGATTTTAGTAACTGTAACGACACCAATTCTTTGCATGTGATCTACGATTTGGACAGCCCAACTAACCCTTTCAACGTAGTAAAAAATATACCGTGCTTGATGTAAAAAATAGTACCAATGAGAGCACGAACATGTAAATAGACCAACAGTAAATAACCAGAAAAGTATGGGGCCAGAAGTTATAAAAAATGTTATACTGAATCAGTGAATCAGTGGAGCACTCAGGATTTAATCTTGGGTAGCCGAGTTGAACAGAAAAAAAATTTTAATGTGAATTCAATAAAATTCTCATTTTATATGACCGCTAATCCATAAGTAGTACAGAGATAGAAGACACAAAACAATACAAATTTAAAATAAATAAATTTTAATTAGGAAAACATATGAGTGTTTTCCTTTCTCTATGAGGGTGTTAGGGCTCCTTGGCCTCCCTCTGGGTGCACCATTGTACTGAGTACTGGATTGTATTAGTTTGTATAGGGCAATTTGCTTCTATATAGGTGTTACAAACGTAAAGAAAACCAAGAAAACTATGTGGCACTAACTCACAATTAATTACCAGTGTTCAGTGGTCTTATCCACTCTGCCGCTGAGAGGCTACTGAATACCACGGTTGCCAACCCTACGAGAAAAAGTTATTGTATCTGCCCCTTGAAATTATCGTACATCCATCTTGATCCGTAACATTCACACAGTCTCTCCGCAGAAATATAAACTATGTCAGAATCGTTTAAACTTTTTATCTGCGATCCCTTCTTACAACAAAAAAATTTTCACATGTTTCGTTGTATGAAATTGTTTGTTTAATTTTGTGTAGCCTATGCTGCTCGGGATCTTCTTAAGGCAACAGTTTTGAGTTATCGTTGAAACATAAAAGTCCAATTTTTTCGACTTTGAAATATTCCCATATGACTGAATTTTACAACAACGAAATTTTTACATGTTTTTCACCATATACCTTATAATATATGATGCAAAACAAATCTCTGAATGGGCATAATCTAAAATTTACGTTTTTTCATACAATTTCAACATACCAAGCATTAAGAAATATGTAACATTCCTTTCTTTATATACCTATTTTATATGCATAAACCTTAGTTTTTCGTACAAATTATCGTACGGATATTAACGTACATCGTATGGCACCTGAAATAATCGTACAGATGGTAACTGCTGAATATTAACCAAACTTGCTCTTGATGGAGTGTGAAAAATCCGTCAACTGAAATTATGGATCGAAGTATCCTACGCTAGTTTTTCAAATATCTTTTACAGACGAGTTAATCGCAAATATTATTGAACAGAGCAACTTATTCTCTGTTCAGTAGGATTCTTCTAAACCAGTACGTACAGCCGGATGGCCAATCGTTTAAGGTAGCAGCCTACCGCTGTGGGGGATCTGGGGTCAAATCCGGACGGGTCGAAAAAGCCCCAGTAATTTTTCGGGTTGTGGTCCATCCGGATATATAAGACTCCGTCTCTCACCACCCGGCCGTCCCATTGTGGACATGGCCGAACCCATAATGGGCTTGCTAAAAGAAGCTCTCTTAGTGCCCACAGGGGAAAGAGTTTTAAAAAACCAGTACATTTACAGAAGCTAGATATTCAGCAATAACTTGGAATATGCACATGAAATCCGAATGTACTGTACAGTACCGTACGTTCCTACGGGTCGAAAGTTGCTGAAAATTCAGTCATATGGGAATATTTCAAAGTCGAAAAAATTGGACTTTTATGTTTCAACGATAACTCAAAACTGTTGCCATAAGAAGATCCCGAGCAGCATAGGCTACACAAAATTAAACCAACAATTTCATATCTACAAAATAGATTTGCATGTGTACCGAAGGTAGATAAACAAATGTGTGCTACGAAGTTCGACATTTTATAAAACAATATTTGCCACTGAAACCCCCATAAATAAGGATTCAAGTGCTATTCGGAGAAAGAGCCGCAAAGGCTATAATCTCCATATGAAACCGTACTAAGAAGAAGAAAAAGAAGGATTCAAGTTATTTGTACAGTAAAACCTCGATTTAACTGGCAAAATTTCCTGCCCGTATGTCATATGTAAAAATCAACACCCTGTTAATTTTAAAATGCTATTTATGTGTAATTAAATTAACAAGTTTTTTCAAATCCAAGGGTCACCGATCTTAAAACCATTGAACACTGGTCGTGGATTCAACGGGCTGGTCACGTGCAGTTTTCCGAGTTTCCTTTACGTTTGTGACACCTAAATAGGGGCCAGTTTCTCATAGAAAGCCCTCCCGGGAGTCATCCCTCGGCAGCTCACCCACGTGTCGCGTTGTCATAACCAAGTAAATCCAAACCCCATGGCCGGACCTCTACACTTTCAGATATGTTAGCCCTCCGGCACTTTAATCTTTTACCCCAGTACAGCGGATAGTCTGTACGGTAGGTCGGTTGGAACTAGACCCTAGTACATAGCCCTATATCCATTTCGGGGGTTTCCTAAAGAATTCTATTCACAATTTATTTCTAGGGGCTCCTAGACTTCAGCCAAGTCAGCCTTATGAATAAAACAGCCCTGGTAGAACCGGAAAAAACTACCTAGTTTACCGTGACATCTATTACACTTCGTTGGAACTGATAATGCCTTGCCAAACAAGGAATTCCCTCGCTTGGGAAAATAAATAGAAATATATTACCAAATTCCACGTTACTTACAGAACAGGAAATGAAAAGATGAGATTGTGGAGATAGTGGCAAATTTGTTGGTGCAGTAGATGACGTAGAAGTAGCAAAAGCAACTTGGTAAGACAACTGACTTTATCATTCCTTAGGCCGTTTCCTCTTTCTCAAGTACTGTACAACATTACAATAAAAAGCAACAAAACAAATTCCCGTAACCTGTCCAGCAGTGATTCAGAAAGGATTTACAAGACAGATTTGTGGGACGTTACAATGTAAGGATTAAAAGTAAAAAATTGTATTTTCGAATGTTTTATCATTTACTAGACGTTACTGTAATCAGTGCTTGGTTACTATATAAGAGATTCTGCAGAAGAAGATTATGCCTGGCAAAACCATACCAAAAATTTTGCAATTATGACAGTATAGAGATTGCGGAATGCTTGTGCATGGAGAAAACTATCTTCGTTAGATATGGAAATTAATAAAAATTTAAAAAAAGAAAAAAAAACAGAAGGCTGTTACGCGCCTCCAGGTGACATTGGAATGGAGTAAAAAAGGACTTTTTCTAATTTTCAGTGAACGAGAGAGGAGTAAATTACCAAACTGTATAAAATTTTGGTAATTTACAATACTGTATTTAATTTCTAAATAAAAATTCACTATTGTAATACAAAAATATTTACATAATCATGAGACATTCTGTTACTGTAAGAAACGATGAGTATATCACATATTTATTCATTGCAAACTGATAGGAGTATTCAGAAATGATATTTACATAAAAACATAATTTTGCAGCACAAATATCTTACCCATAATACCTTTTCCATAAAATGGCGACCTTGTAAAGGAATTTTTGACAAGATAAGGCAATATATTAGATACAGAATCAATTAAAAACTATTTAAAACGATTAAAATATTGGAGAAAGTTGTCTTTCCATAAAAAAGCAAATTTCATAATTTCATTAAAATTTAAGAATTTGCAAAGCCGATCTCTACATTGACAAGAATCGGAGTAAGGACAATGAGAAATCTTAATTGTTTTTAGTTTGTTTGATTTGTTAAGTTATGGCAACTCAACACTTGGGTGATCTGCCTTCTGGGAGGTTTTTTAAGGGTAACTGGCCCATATTCAGGCGTTAAAGACGTGGAGAAAACGTGGAAAACTCCACGTGGTCAGCCTGTCCTGGCGAGACGCGAAACTCCCAGTATTCAGGAAATGGAACCGCTTGGCCACTGGCGAGCCAATCGTTCTTAGAAATTATTATCTCCAGAAAGTTATCAATAGTAAAATTGGGTTTCTACACGTTATTGAAGTGTTTTAATTTGTTAATATCTTATTCTAAAAACAAAAATAAGAAAAAACAGCAGCATTTAAAAATAGATTTCGCGACACTCGAAAACACGAGCTGTTTTTAAAAATAGAAGAAAAGTACTTAAAACTGATAAACTTCTATCGAAATTGTCTTATTCACTAAGAAAACATAACAAAACAATAATTTATAATCTTTATCGCTGTAAATGATAGAAATCTGTGATAAATCTCACCTTAAAAATCGCTAAACGTTCGGAATATTGGGGAGTCTCGGGTATATAAGGTTTATTGAACTTTTTAATGTATAAATCGAACAGATCTTTAGCATCTTCTTCGTTATTGTCGAAGCTCAACGAGAAGAGAAACAAACAAATTTTTATAGCCAATGCGGTGTAAATATGTGATAACCACATGTTCTAGAGAGAGACTAAAATTTATGTTAGATATCTTATCTGTACTTTTCGATATAAATTAATTGCGTAACGCTTACGAAAAATATCTAAACCATTACATTGATTGATTTAAAAATTGTAAAATAATTTAAACTTTTTAAATTAAGCTATTTTTATTTTCTTTTTAACTAATTAAAACTGTAGATTATTAATAAAAATGGCCATTTTGTCGTGGATAAAAATGTTGCGTGCACAATCGTTTTTTTATCCATTACGTCGCAGCTTATACAGTAACTTAAATAATAATATTATAAGAATATTTTGGATTCTTATGAGAATATATCAATACGATAAACACATTAGATTATGCGGATGCCCCAGTGGCGTAGCGTGGGTGTCAGCCGCCCGGGGCGGAGGAAAATTTCGCCGCCCCCTTATTTAGATATTTTTACAAGATATTATTATTTATTGTGAAATTTTGCCGCCCCCTAAAAGTGCCGCCCGGGGCGGCACTTTTAGGGGGCGGCAAAATTTCACAATAAATAAGCCGTGCCATAGGGCCCCCTAAAAGTGCCGCCCGGGGCGGGCCGCCCCTGCCGCCCCTACTACGCTACGCCACTGGAAAGATGCCACATTTTTCTTGGGGTAACATGCCTATTTTTTGTTAATTCAATTCCAATATGCCTATTTTTTGTTAATTCAATTCCAATATGCCTATTTTTAATAAATTTTTGTTTTCTCGTTTTATTGCAGGATACGCATAGAAATTATATAAAGACTTTTCAAAAAGGTTTTTGGACTGAAAAGAGCTTTCAGCTAGCTATAGAGCACGTTAGAACGGGGGCGGAAACTTAACAATACTTATACTGCGCTGTTATACTTACTATGAAGTACTTTGTACTACATATGCAATAAATTAAATTTATTTAAGATATTCGAAAATTAATTTTATGCAATTATATTTGTTATCTTACCCTAATGGCATTTGGCATCTCACCTGGATACTTTTTTTTTTTTTTTTTAAACTCTTTCCGCCCTGTGGGCACTAAGAGGGCCTCTTTTAGTAGGCCCATTATGGGTTCGGCCAGGCCCACAATGGGGCGACCGGGTGGTGAGGGACGGGGCCCGACATATCCGAACGGACCACCCCCCGAAAAATTCCTGGGGATTATTCGACCCGCTCGGATTCGATTCCGGGTCCCCCAGAGCGGTAGGCTGCCACCTTGACAGCTCGGCCATCTGGCCGTCCACCTGGATACTTGGGGTGAGATGCCTAAAATGCCAGACAGTAAAAAAGTCGTCATTGCAAACACAATACACAATTATTTTTCATATACTCCAAAGTTTTATTTGAAAAACATGCTCAAGAATATGATATTTTCGTTAGAGACCTCCAAAACCCAAATTATCGCTATAATTTTCTTCATAAGCAAAATGTTAGGCATCTTCCCCGAATCACTATACATAACTATTTATTTCTCCCAAACATATTTATGTAGTTAAAATTAGTTTTAACTAATGTTAAAAGTTAAAACTAGTTTTATCTAAAATCAAAACATGTACAGCAGTAAATTAACTAGACAAAACCCGATTTATCTAGTTAAAACTAGAATTTACTGCTAGTCAAAAATGAATTTGAGTTAAAACTAGTTTTAACTAGACAAAACGGGTTTTAACAAAGACATCCAGTATAAACTAGTTTCAACTAGTTAAAACGCGTTCTAATTAAAAACGGGTTTTGACTGTAACATATATGTTACTGTAAATGCTCGAACTATGGTAAATCCCAAGATCGTCCAGTAAAACCTAAGATTTACCAACTCTTTGTGGTAAAAGTCTGACATGTTCTGCGATCATCGTTAATTTCGAACTTTTACCAGCATTCACACGGTATCTTAGGTTTTACCTCAGAGACACGGTAAATGAAAAAATAGTCCCCGCTACCCGCATCGCACCGCGCCTTCGCTCGCCGCATTCCATCGTTTGACACGTTAGAACGCACACGTTAATTCTAGTCCTGTTTGAGATTTCGCTGTCTAAAAGTTATTTATGAATCAAGTGTGAAACGGAGATTTTATGAAATAATGAACGAGCTCGTGGCAAGCAAGAAAGATGATAACTTTTATCCCAATAGGGTATTTACGCAATACGCAAATACGTAAATATCGCGTATTTACGCAATTACGCAAATACGCAAAGTGTTTGAAGGAAGTAAAAGCTGTAAAGAACATGAAAAAGAAACTAGCTATTCATTACAGGTGTATAAAGCGTTACATCTTGACAATAGGGGGCGAAGAAAAGCTAATTGCGCCAATGAAGGAGGAGAATGGAGAAATAAGGTATTACATTTGTTACGAGGACTTATTCAACATTGTCAAAGAAACGCATGTTGCTGTTGGCCACGGTGGAAGGACACGGATGCATAAGGAATATATCCGCAAGTATAAAAATGTAACAGTTGAAACAGAAGACTTTGAAAAAGGGCATTTTCGTCAGACCTTTATTTCACAGTGAAATGAACTCACGTTGTCAGGTTGATCTAATACAGCGTTTCTCAAAGTAGGCGATAACGCCCCCTTGTGGGCGGTGAGGAAATCTAGGGGGCGCTGGAGGCAGGGTACTGAACGGGGACCAAAGGCAAAAGTTGGGTCACTGACAGCATTTCCATTTCCTCTGTTAAACGGATAAGAGGAAACATTGCGTTTAATGGTTTCCAGATGTTGAGAACAATGTACGGTAAGGGCACAAAGTGTGAGATTCATAGAAAAGTTTTCCTAAGAATATTTCCAATCCTTTCTCACACAAGAGAAAATGAGTTAGGGGGCGTTGGGTATAACTTTATGGAACAAAGGGGGCGATGGATCGAAAAAGTTTGAGAATCACTGATCTAATAGATCTACAAACTACCCCAGATGGAAATCATAAATTCATTTTAGTTTACCAAGACAATCTTATCAAATCTGCGATCCTTCGTGCGCTTCAAACTAAACGCGCCGTAGAAGTTGCATATCATATTTTGGATATTTTCACCACTTTTGGAGCGCCGAGCATCCTTCATTCCGATAACGGTCGAGAATTCTCTAACCAAGTTATTGAGAGTTTATGCTCCATGTGGCCGGATGTAAAAATCGTACATGGAAAGGCAACACGTAGCCAAAGTCAATGATCAGTGGAGCGTGCTAATCAAGACATAGAAATATGTTGAGCATGTGGATGGAAACCAATCAGTTATCAAAGTGGTCAGAGGGTTTAAGATTCATCCAGGCGATGAAAAATAGAGCATATCACGAGGGAATCAAATGTTTCCCCTACGAAGCAATGCTTAGTTGTCCAATGGAAATGGGCCTTGCAACTTCAGTAATCCCTAGTGATATGATTAGAGTTATAAGATCTGAAGAAGATTTAAAGGAGTTGTTGTATTCGCATGACAATACGGAACAAAATAATGACATCGAAAATGCAATCGAACAGGACAAGGAAGAAAGCATTGTTGAAAATGCGTCAGAAAGGTATATAGACAATAGCACTGTCAATGATAAAACACAAGAAGATGAAATGATTATTTCTGAGAAAACGAAGGCGAAGCAAATAATGTATTCCAATGTAACGATTCAGAGACAGAAAACACGACTGAGTCTCAGAAGTTCTTGTAATTATAGAGCCAATACCAAAAAAAGATAGAATCTGTAGTGATCATAAGAAACAACACAAAATTCAGTTTAAAGAAACAAGACGAAAAAATGAAAGCCATGTCTGTTGATAAATATCCAAATGTGAAAATTGGCCAAAATGTAAGACTGGAAGTGCCTGAAATTGACAAAGCTAAAACAGACCCGAAAAGCGTTATTGCAGTTGTAGTAGATGTAAAGGACAACGAGTTTTACCAACTAGGTACATGTACCAAAATTGAAGTACTAAAGCAGCTTTATACACAAAATCAATTTACCTCATGCCCTGAAGACTTTATCAAGATAGAAGTTGTTAAATATAAAGAAGTGAGTCTTCGAGAAGTTGTCACAAAATTGTCTTTGACCGGAGGACAAGGTTTCAAGAAATGCAACTGCCTAAAAAAATGCGTAACGAAGAAGTGCGCTTGCAAGTCATCGCGATCACTTTGTAATTCTAAATGCCCTGATAGCTCTCCATGTTGTAACAAGTAAAATCCTTTTTTTACTTTTATTAAATGATAATGAATGCCAAATGATTAGAAAAAATACTGTGATTACTGATTAGCTTAGCCAACGTAGGCTATTATATTATTTTTGACAAGATAATTTAATTTTTGTTATGTTAAAAAAGCATTTTTAAGCCGTTTCACTAGTTATCAATAAATGGGACTTAGTAAGTTGATTGTTTATAATAATTTCAATAAATGATTATTAAAATACTCATAGTTTTATTTCCAAAACCAACATTTACTAACCGTCTTTAGTAAAACCTACCATGTACCAAATTCTAATGGTAAAAGCCCGGAAAATCACCCCACTTTATAAAAATACTTACATTTACCAATTCATGTTGGTAAATCCAGAGATTTACAAGTAAAACCTAGGATTTACCGATATACGGGCTTTTACAGTAACATATATATGCACACATACACACTGTACATTTACATCAAAGTATTATATTTCTTACATTTTATCTCTTAATTTCGAATGTAGGAGTGGCGATATATCTGAAATTTTAATGCGCAGTAACAGGCTTATATCGAAAACAATACGAAATAATGTTGAATTAAAATTTAAGTTATAATTAATTAAGCATAATTAATTGATAATTGTGAATGCTTTTAACGTTTACATATCTTCGTGATAAAAGTATTCGTCAACGGGAGGCGAGTAACTTGAAAATCTTGAAACGTTATAAAGACAAAATAAAGAGAAGGTCGAAACTAACTCAATAGTTTGGTTTTTAAAACACTAAAGTATTAATTTAAAAAAATTGATACATCAGTAAAGCAGTAATTGAACATCAAACCAACGTTATCAATTTATCTCGAAGAATTACATATTACTTAATCTGCATGTACTAAAAGTAAAATGTCACGTTACTTGTGTGCGTAATGACGTAATTTAAAAATTAATTTGATTTACAATTTGAACATTTTAAAATAACTTTTAAACGGTTTTTAAAAACATTTTGATTTTCAAAGTAATTTTATTTTGTTATTTTAGTTTTATTTTTTTAATTAATTAATTTTGATTTTATTTTCGGTTTCTGTTTTGATGTAAAGGTCAGTTTTTAATTATTTTTTTATTATTTTTAAATTTATTTTTAGTTTTAATTAATTTTTAAGTTTAACTTAAGTATTAATTTAGTTTTTATAATTTTTATTTATTTACTTTTTCGTTAATTTTTTCTGACTTTTTTGAACCATTAATTTTTTAAATTAATAGCAACTCTCTCTCTTCTTTTACGATATAACTATAGAAATCGTTTTAGTGTTGTTTCGCATGAAAGATATTCAAATTTAAATATATTTCAATTTTGTTTTTTTTTATAAATTTGCCTGCTTTTTCATTTAAAATTTTAATTATGAGCGAGTTAGCATTGATTGAACTATTGGGCTACCTAGTATAAGTTATTAACAATAAGAACTAACATGTTTAATCATTTCTTTTTTCTGGTGTACTCCTGGAAGACTTTTAAAAGATTTCATTGTATTTAAATCATAATATAAATCTTAAAAATTTTTAGTTATATTGTATATCATATTCATATTTCATAATCATATGCAATATTAAAATTTCATATGATTATGAAATCTATCATATAAATAGATAGATTTTGTATCTACATAAATCGAGAACGTTTGTTTGTTTGCTAGAGAAAATCTCGGAATCTACTGAACCGAATTTTGAAATTCTTTCGCCAGATGAATGTAGATAATATACTATTTTCATATTAGAAAAGGAAAAGCACTACAACCATATTTTTACTGCGGCATTAGTCTCGCATTGACGTTTGTCTTCTCTGTTCAAAGTCAATTTCCTTCGCCACATTCTGGGCGTTTTTAAACTTATCTATACTTTCGGTTTCGATTCGTGCAGTTCAGGTAGTCGTGTATATGCTTTGTTTATATTGTCTTAGTTGTTCGTTCCTTATCTTAATACTGTTATGTTATGCTGACAGATACAACTATAATGAGCGGATTTTCTTTTCTTATATGAAACTAAACATTTGTAAGTAGGCCTATAGTATTTTTATGTGTTCGTTGTTTTATTATTAATCTACTGTAGGAGCAAAAAAAGTAAAAGGAACCATATCTCTATATGTGACCCTTCGCGAGATATGGCCCCCGAAATCAGCCTACTTCCAGGCGCAATCGGGAGTTACGAAGACTATCGCGTTTATATTCTTCCTAAGTGACTATGATGGCTTTGAGTAGTCCACTTCACTGTTCGTGGAGTACTTGATTTTATATAGTTTTGAGGGTTGTGGGGGATCGTCCCTAAGCATGTGCTAAAGTGCGATCGAAATCGAGCACGGAAGCGCCTGACTACATGCTCCACGTCGGTCAAGGCGAACAACATTGTTTTCAAGGCCAAGTTTTGGTCAACATACGACGAAGTCGTGCGGAACAATGGACAAATATCGTTCATTAGTTGGTCTGAAATTTTCAAATTTCAGTTTTAAACTAGCAGATCTCCTGGCATCCGTTTGTCTGTCTCTATCTGTCCTTCCTTAATCTCGAGAACGGACGGCCGGATGGCCGAGCGGTCAAGGTGGCAGCCTACCGCCCTGGGGGACCAGGGATCGAATCCGAACGGGTCGAATAATCCCCAGGAATTTTTCGGGGGGTGGTCCGTTCGGATATGTCGGGCCCCGTCCCTCACCACCCGGTCGCCCCATTGTGGGCCTGTCCGAACCCATAATGGGCCTTCTAAAAGAGGCCCTCTTAGTGCCCACAGGGCGGAAAGAGTTAAAAAAAAAAATCTCGAGAACGGAGTTAGATAGATTAGGTGAACTGCATGACTCAACTTTTATCAGAAAAAGTATAATGTACAGGCATTATTAAAATGGAGAGCATTGCAGCCCAGCATTGTGACGATGTCACAAATTATATTCGTTTCTTTTATATTTGCAGAATAGGCTAGAAGTCATGAATTTTCTGTCGTTCGTTGATAATGGGAATTAGAAAAAAGGTGAAAAGGGGGCACATGCGCCAATGTATTGGCGTCCTTGGTCACGTGACTAACATTACTACCATGCGGTCTATTAAAATCTTTTGCGATATACGATAATTTGTATCCTAAATTAATCGCCTTGTGTATATATAACGTGTATATTTCATAAAACTATAAAACTGCAAATATATTTGTAATGTTTACAAAACGTTTACATTTTGTCATGTGACTTATTACATGCTTCACTTTCACTATCATTAGTACGCAAAATGTTAAAAATTTTGAATTTACTGCGTCGTTTTACTTTAGTAAACGTAAAATAAGTTTAATGTACAAAGTTTGTTTACCTATTGAATAAAACAACATCGGAAGTCGCAAGTGTCAATCAGTACATTTGGTCTACTATATCCAAGAAGTGGTTTAGTGCTGTTAAATAACTATGCAAATTATTTTCTTTGCTTTTAAAATAAAAAATCTTTCAAGTTGTCAGCCTGAAAAAACTAAAAAATTTTGGACAAAAATTTTTGCATAAAAATCACACGTTCAACGAAACTCAGCAAATAATAAATTACACCATAAATTGAGATAAAAATAACAATGTTCTAAAAATAGAATATATAAATTAGACATAGATACTGAACTCAAGGAAGGGCATTTGGTCACCAATGTGTATGTCAAGCCGACGCAAAAATCATACATTTGTATAAAATTTATGCAAAAACTTTTTGTGATTACTCGAAAGGACCACAGAGGGTTTGAAGCAGTTAAAATGCTATGGCTACAAGACACAGTAGATATTGTGGAAAATTTTTATCATTGTTTTATTGTGAAAGCGCCGAATCCTAAAATAAAAGGTCTGCGTTTTGATCATTTTTAACTTTATGTAAATTTTTTAATAATCTATAATTGTTGTTTTAACGAAGATTTAGTTATATCTTCAAGCCAATTTGCTGTTACTTCTGAGTTGGACTATGAAAAGGATGAAAAAAATAGACTCGAAAAGAGTTATATTTTTTATGTAAGTCTTCTAAAGCTTCAAAGGATAGAAACGACAAATTTTAATAAGTCTTGTATTAAAATTTAGATGCAAAATAAAACTAACAGCAATATTATACACATTTATTTATTATACTTTATCATTTTAATTTTGATTTGTACACGAAAGCCTATATTGCACTAAAAACCGATGTCTTTAATTTTATTCTACTAAATCATCATCAGAAATATCACTATAACTTTGGCTGCTACTAAGGTTTCTCCCTGTTCGTTGTCTTCATTAATATCAACGGAAATATCACTTAAACTTTGGCTGCTACTAGTTTCTCCCTGTTCGTTTTCTTCATCAACAGAAATATCGCTTAAACTTTGGCTGCTACTAGTTTCTTCCTGTTCGTTTTCTTCATTAATTTCTTCATTAGCATATTTCTGGATAAATTCCTTTACCCTATTTATGTAATCTTGCGGATAATTTGTATACAAATAAGCGGCCTCCTCATTTAACGGATCGGAAGGGTTTGGATAAATTAAAAGTTGAGGCAAGAAAAACTCAAATATATGCGATAAATCGTATAAGGATGTCCACTTTTGATTAATTACATCCAAGCAAACTGTTCCCGATGCTTCATCAATGTTTGGATGGTAAATTTTATTCCCAAATCCAATGGAAGGCGACTTATATGGATAATCATCGGGCAAATACACATTAACTGTCCAAACTCCTCCTTCATAAAGTGATTCTTTCGGCCCATAAAATTTCACAGCCAGTTCATTAATTTTATCCGATTGTTTTACTTCGAATTTTCTATTTATAAGTTTCATTATATCGCCTTTCATTCGGTTTATATTGTCGCCCGCAGCCATTTTAAAACAATTGGATTTATTTTGTTATATATTTCTTTGTTTTACTAAATTATTACGTTTAATTTTTATTATATACTATTTTATTATATTACATTTAAATATGCTCTCGTTGGCCAAAAAAAAAATTCTTAGTTGTAGAAAGGTCTACAAACTTTTTTTATTTTTCTGCAAAAAACACGTTTAAATTTTATTTATGTCAAGCTTTTTTAAACAACTAATAGCATTGAACTCGGCGGACATAATCGATTGCAACTTCACAATTCTCATTATTCACTATTCAACAATTTAATTGATTTTAATCGCAGACTACGAGATATAGATTGGTCGGAAAATCAGAACTAATTGGTGCAGCATAATAGTTCAATCCACTGCCACCGGGATCGCTTCTAAACGCTCATCTTTAAACTAGCGTCAATCTATAGGCGCGTTGCCTGGTAAAGAGGCTTTAGTACAGTTGAATAAGTAAGCCAATGGCATAACTCATTTCATTTGAAACGGGCTATATCATTGGTTTGTTTTTCCAGCCGTGTTAAAATCGTTTTTATCAGACGTCGATGATTAAATTAATTAATAAAAAACAATCCTTTTTGTTTCTTTTTATTTTCTTTCGTTTAAAATTAATGGATTTTAGCTTTAAAAATTATAAAACGACATACATGTACATATTTTTGATTGTAGATTATTTTTATTGTGAACATTTCAAGTAAACGACGACTTCATTTTTCTGATTTCCATCCTTGGTGTAAAGAAAAGTTCTCTGAAAAAAATATGGACAAATTCTTTATGATTTTCCCAAATCCATGCGATGTAGGAAACAGTTACTTTTAGGTTTTTTGATTTACAAATAAATAAATGTCCTAAAAGTAACTTCTATCAAAAAATTATAAAATATTGATAATTTAAAATATTTTACAGAGAAAAAAAAAATGTAAAATGTAACTTTTATACAAAACATGCGAAAGCACAAATTGGTAGTTTATGTTAAAAATGCTGGATTAATATATATGTTACAGTCAAAACCCGTTTTAAGTTAGAACACGTTTTAACTAGTTGAAACTAGTTTATACTGGATGTCTTTGTTAAAACCCGTTTTGTCTAATTAAAACTAGTTTTAACTCAAATTCATTTTTGACTAGCAGTAAATTCTAGTTTTAACTAGACAAAATGGGTTTTAACAAAGACATCCAGTATAAACTAGTTTCAACTTGTTAAAACGCATTTTAACTAAAAACTGGTTTTGACTGTAACATATAGAGTGATTCAGGGTAAGATGGTAAGCGGGGGAAGATGCCTACTTTTTGATATTTTCAAACGGTTACGTCAGATATTGTCATGTGTTTGTATGATGAATCGTTGGGCCAATATTGAGTGCGGAAACCTGTAGTTGGCTACCGTTACCTCATTTTCTACATCTGAGAAGAATAAAAGCAAGATAAGAACGAAGTTTTTGTTATGAAATGTTTCTAGAATCATTTTAAAACTAAAAGTTAAAATAAAATTTATTAAAAAATGCTAAAAACAATTAATGTGTGAGTTAAGGTTCTAAAATTTCCGTTGTTAGCTACCGCCGATCTCGATCGGACATGCTAGAACACGTGACTCCACTAGGCACCTTACCCCGACAAATGGGAAAGATGCAGTGGCGTAGCGTGGGTGTCAGCCGCCTCCTTATTTAGGTATTTTTACAAGATATTATTATTTATTGTGAAATTTTGCCGCCCCCTAAAAGTGCCGCCCGGGGCGGGCCGCCCCTGCCGCCCCTACTACGCTACGCCAC
>NW_027122150.1:0-578 GCF_030686945.1 Centruroides vittatus
AAAATGAACTGCAATTTGACTTCAGAGTGTAATCCTCTTTATTTTTATAACCCAGTTTGTATCATTCATTTACATTAAAATCTATATTAATTTAATTTTATACCGTACACAAAACATATCAATTTTAATTTTAAAAAACCTTATATTAAACAACTCTAATGTTACATATTTAAATATGAAAAAATTACAAAAGTTATAATTTTATTTCATAAACTTCACTATACGGTTTGAAGATTTTTAACATGCATTTATTTCTTAACATAAAAAGAAACTTATATAGGCTATTCATTTATTATGCTATTCTAAAGAACTAAATTATTTTCATTTACTTAAGCATATATAAGTGTTGGCTACTTTACGTATTGTGGGTGCGTGTAAAGAAATATCTAAAATAAATCATACGGTTGATAAATTATTTGAGTAAAGTAATTTTTAACATTCAACACTTTAATCAGAAAATGTAATTTCATTGTCTGATAATTACTCTAATAGTAGTAGTGGTTTGGGCCATACTGATCACAAAATTGATTTTTAAGATTTCTTTTAGTATAAAATTAAGTTGCATCGATAATTTAATT
>NW_027122151.1:0-31922 GCF_030686945.1 Centruroides vittatus
TTGGCCGTACTTTATAAAATTATCATTTACATTTTTTAAAAAAATAAAACACATTTTTACCCTAAAAATTAGGCTTTTTGCTACTTATAATAATTAATAATGCAAAAGTTGTTTTTAAACAAAATTTCATAATAGATGGCACCACAAACAATTTTAATTTCGTGCTATTGTATCTTAGTGTTTTTCGCCGGATAAGTTACACAACTCATTGTTAGTGTATTTTTTATATTTTTTTTATTTAAACCTAACTGAAATTTCGATCTTATTACATAGTTTCATGATCATTCCACCAATGACTAAAGATGACATATCTCGCATAGTTTGTATATGCTCAGAAAGCAAAGCACTGGGAAATTTAGTTGTTCTCTAACCAATCGCCAATAACAACTTTTGTGGGCGAAGCAACTTGATAACACTGATAATTGTTGGTTCACGTCTGAATAAACTTTCCCCCGAATCAACACAATTTTTACATAAAATTACATTGGTTTGTGCATCCGTCTGTTCATTTTCTATTAATTAATAAAAGTGTACATTTTCTCCTCTATTAAAAATAAATTTAAAGCGATTTACATTTGGAAATTTGTAAGAATATTATGAATAATTCAACATATTAAACAATTAAATAAATTTAAAATTTATTAATTAATTAAAACTAACACCCAATATCACATTGAATTGTTATATGTAACAGTAAATAATCATCTTTGAACGTTACTTCCCTGATTTCTTATTGTCATAAATATATTTATTCCCTTTTCATAGCCAACAAATGAGAGACAGTACGAATAGACAAACATACAGTAAGAATAATAAAATCACATAAACTATAAAATAAATAATTATTCCAGTTTTAAGAACAAACTTTATTTTGAAACAATTCCGAAAACGAATTTCCATAATCACAAATGTCTACGGACTTTCTTCCATAGACATTTGTGATTATGAATCAATTCTATTAAGAGAACTATAGTGCGTATATCTAGTATATCAGAGCCCCTTTAGCCGTCACTCGAGATAATCGAGTGACGTTTCCGGTCCCTAGGACGAGGACCTAGGGGCAGGATTTTGGGAAGCGTCATTTACAGCGATGACGCATAATATGTAAATGAATGGATGCAACGAACAAATTAGACAATGGTTCAATTGTGAGTTATCGTAAGAGGTGTTTGTAAGGATGTGTTGTAGTAAAGTCGAGGATATCACAGAATCTTCATTTGGTGAAATATTGCTGACTGACGAATTACACGATACATACTTACCAGGCACCGAGGTTTGCGGTGATCAAGTTGGCGGCACCTTCAGGGCGAGGCCATGTCACGCGGATGATGAAACATGTAATTTGTGATACGTCTAGCTACTAATCTAGCTCCAAAACCGTATCAACAGGCCTTGGATTCGAGCCTCCAGATTCCACGCGTGTTTTCGGGCCCTCAACTATTGTACGAAATTAGACCAATTCAAACCTCACAGATCTTCGAAATTCTAAACAGTAGATTTCAAGAACATTTGGTTAACATTTATGAATAAAGGCATGTTTGCTTTTTTATCAAAATGGCGGCAGTCAGGCTATCTCGCTTGTCATGAGTAAAATAAGGAGATAAGCCACCAACGGTTAGTTATTTGATCAAACACTCCAGTGATTACGCTTTCTAAACTCACGGGTTGTGACTGTGTAGTGAACTTATGAAATGTGTCGTACGTAGTCATATTATGTTTATCACTAAAGTACAGCAGTGAATGGTGATTGACTGTTAGTCACCAATTAACTGAGAGCATTGTATTACTCGTCGAACTAAAATGTCGAAAAAAAGTAGTTCATATTCAAACAGAAAATCAACGTAGCTCAACATCCGAGTACATGCAGTACATGGAAAATTATATTATCATATAATTAGTTTAGAAATGATACATACAGTTAACTGACTAAATTGTGCAAGTAAATTTTTAAACGAATGAGTAACTAAATTACAATATAATTTATATTTTTGTTGTATTTTTGACTGATTGATGTTATCAATTATTTGAATCATCACTTTAATGCGTACTACTTCAGCTGGATGGCTTATGAGAGTTATACAGCAAAATGGAAAACTTAAAAATTAATTTTTCTTCCGATACAGCGAAATGGTAGATAATGCATATGCAGTTATTTTCATTCATTGCACAATACAATGAGACAACTTTCCAAAAAAATATAAGAATTTATCTTGTGCCTGCCAGGGATCGAACCTGGGACCTTCCGCGTGTTAGGCGGATGTGATAACCGCTACACCACAAGCACTCGATCTGGTTGATGGTCAAATCTGATCAATAACGTACCACTGAATTACGTCCATCGTTCCGACCCGAAAGCATTTCGCCCTATTGGATTTAACGGTTGCGTCGTAAGCCGCAATTCACGATTCGACACAAGTCAAACTTTCAAGCTCATCGCGTTTCGAAATTAAATTTAAACTTAATAATCATTTTTATGAATGGAGACAAAGCCGGGATTACATTTCTCTCACAATTGCGTCTGGTGCATGAAACTCCGCGCTTTCGTATGGAAAATACTCGTAATTACAAAAAGTTCATTGCCCGTTTGTTCATGACTAAACGATTTCTTCTCCGGTAATAATAAATCCGAGTTTATCTTTAACTTCATACAAAGCGTTCACACTACTTTCATTATTATCCACATTGTGTAAATAAACATATTCACTGTTATATAATGCAAAATGCATGTAGAGCTTCGCTTTAAGCGTGCAAATTTAGTCCAGGGATCCTCCATGTGTGTTCGGCGAAATCTTCAGAGAGTAGGAGGCACTTTCTTGGTTCGGATAGCCACAAGTAAAACGCAAATTGATTTTTACTGAGTGAACCTGCGGTCGAGACATCACTGCGTTTCCAGATTATGAAACAGAAATAAGTCATTGAACAAATGTTCCCGTTGCTGTAAATTCGACAATTGCGAATTAAGTTTAACAAATTATTCCATAATAGGGGCTTTGCCCACTTGTTTCCAAAATTCGCAATTTTTAACACAAATTTCATTGGACTCTCGATGCGCTGTTTTTGCTTTTTATTTCCAAACTCGAGTCTGACCTCTGCCGAAAGCGAACGCACAAAACACACGGACGCTAGGTGAAAGGTTAATTACGAGTTGGCTTATCGCGAGCGTCGTTTCAGGTTAACAAACGAAAATGTTGAGTAATTGTTAACATCTTTTAGCGAACAGCGGTCTCCAGTGGCGCAATTGGTTAGCGCACGGTACTTATAAGCAGTACTTGTGAGTTATGCCGGGGTTGTGAGTTCAACCCTCACCTGGGGAATGTGACAAATTCTTTTTAAAATTTCCTTTCGTTATTAGTAGGGTTGGGCGACCGGCTTTCGAGTATTCTTTTTGCGCTGTTCGGCTATCATTATAGCGAGAGAACGTCGATTCGGTGTCCGGTGCGCAATTCTTACAAATTTAAGCGACTTTAAGAAAGCACACAGATGTTTCACAGGAAAGCGATGAGCGTTTCGATGTATTTGCTCAAAATTGTTAAAGGGCCATCTACGGAACGCCGAGCACAGATTAACGCAAAAATCCGCGAAAAAAATTTACCTTGTGCCTGCCAGGGATCGAACCTGAGACCTTCCCCGTGTTAGGCGGATGTGATAACCACTACCCCACAAGCACCTGCAGAAATGTTCTAGTTAACTCGTTAAAAATTAGCTTTAGATAATCCTTTAATACATATCCTGATACAGGTCTTGTAAGACAACTCGTAATACAGGTCGAAAACCCTACTTATTACGAGTTGGCTTATCGCAAGCGTCGTTCGGGATCGATTACCTTCGCAAACGAAAATGCTGATAATTATTAACGTGTGTGGGAAAGCGTCATCTCCAGTGGCGCAATTGGTTAGCGCACGGTACTTATAAGCAGTACTTGTGAGTTATGCCGGGGTTGTGAGTTCAAGCCTCACCTGGGGAATAAGACAATTTTTTTTTTATAATTGTCTTTTGCTATCGGCCGATTAGTTGGACTGGGCGCTTGACTTTCGCGTATAGTTTTTGCTCTGTTCGCCCTTCATCATAGTGAGCAATCGTCGATTCGGTGTCCGACGCACTTGATATGGGCGTGCAATTCTTACCAATTCGAGCGACTTTAAAGAAGCGCAGAGGTATTTACAAGCAAGTAAAATGCGTCTCGGTAAATTGGCTGAAAACTATAAAAGGGCCGTCTACGGAATTACGGGCGGAGATTCAGTTAAAAATTCGCGACACTTCCCAAAGACGTAAAAAAAATTTATGTCGTGCCTGCCAGGGATCGAATCAGGTTGTATGGCGAAATCTGGTCAATAACGTGCCTCTGGATTACGTCCTCCGTTCCGACCCGGAAACATTTCGCCCTGTCAGATTTACCTGTCGCGTCGTTAAGCCACAATTCAAGACTTGACACACGCCAAACTTTCAAGCCCATCGCGTTTCGAAATTAAATTTAAACTTGATTTGTATAATGTAATTAAAAAGCAAAGTCTTTGTCTTTTTCTACTGTTTCGAGAATTGACAATTTTTTCACCCGAAACTAAGTAAAAGAGAGGTCGCTATCGATAAGTGTTTGGATTTTCTGTATTTTATCAAATTGGAAATTGCATTTGCCATGTCCCTGAGATTGGAAAAAAATAGCCAGAATACTTTCTGAAGGAAACACTGTTCATGGTAAATGTTTGATTTTTTTGAATGTTTTTCTGATAAATTGCGACTTTACTGCGGGATTTATTAATTGTAAATAATATAATACCATATGTGTTCGCGTTTAAAAGCAGGTCATTATTTAAATTTTTTTACTAATAAAGGCCGGTGGTTAAACGCGAGAAAATAAAGTAAAAGAAATAATCAAGCTCTCATTCTTAGAAATTTTATTTTTGAGGGAAAAATCTCAACTCTTGCTACCACGTGTACAGATGAGAAATGTAAATATTTTGATACAGGCTACGTATATAATATCACTAATAAACACTCATATAAAAATTCTAATCATCACAATAACACCTTAAAGCACTGAAAAAACAATTTATTGCAATTTATTTATTAGATCAGCAGTGGAAAAATGTAAAAGGCAAACTTACAAGCATGAAAAGCGCCTAAATATGTTCTTAATAGAACATCTTGAGAACAATAATTTTTTTACTAGGAATCCACGAAGCCTGGTGACTGAACTACAAGATCTATCGTTGGTGGATGAAGAGATTGGTACTGTTATGGATTTTGAGAAGTTGTACCCTTCATGTCCCCCTAATACCATATGTCTTCGCGTTTAAAAGCAGGTCATTATTTAAATTCTTTTACTAATGAAAGCCGGCGGTTAAACGCGAGAAAATAAAGTAAAAGAAATGATGAAGCTCTCATTCTTAGAAATTTTATTTTTGAGAGAAAAATCTCAACTTTAGCTCTCTCACGTACAGATTACAAATATAAATATTTTCATACAGACTACGTATATTATTAACAAGATATAATATCACCAATAACACTCAGATAAAAATTCTAATTACCACAACCTTAATCACCTTAAAACATCGAGACACAACGATTTATTACAATTTGCTCAGTATGAAAAAATGCAAGGGGCCAACTTACAAGCTTGAAAACGCCTGGATATGTTTTTAACCGAACATCTTGAGAACAATAACTTTGTTACTAGTAATCCACAAAGTTTTGTGACTGAACTACAAGGTCTATCGTTGGTGGATGAAGAGACGGGTACTGTCATTGATTTTGAGAATTTGTACATTTCCGTAAAATTGAAATCATGCCATGAGCTTTTGATTGACATCTGTTCTGAAGACTGCATTATCAGAGACAGTGACGGATATTATTGTTTATTGGAAATAAAATATTCCTCAAACCTTAAAATGCTTTTATAATTAATGAAAATGGACAAATAAAACCAAAGCCTTTGTACAGCATTAATCTGTGCCTTTCTTCTAACTGCGTCTTTTTTCATTCAGAAAAAATTTAAAAAATTATCCCTGTGATCAGTGGCGTAGCGTAGTGGGGGCGGCAGGGGCGGCCCGCCCCGGGCGGCACTTTTAAGGGAGCGGCATTTTTTCAGAATAAATAATAATAATATCTTGTAAAAGTTTGAACCATTTCATTTCATATTTTTGTCGCACCTACGATTCGGACCGACTGAAATGAGCACGGAATTTTTCATTACTTATTCTGTGACGTAAATGGAGAATCCTCTTTGTTTCAATGAATGTATAATAATGACATCTTGCTCATTGTAGCGACTGACAACACCGTCTGTACTGACTTGTAGGGATTCCCCGTATTTTATATAAGGGGGCGGCGAAATTTTCCTCCGCCCCGGGCGGCTGACACCACGCTACGCCACTGCCTGTGATATTTCTGTAAAACTTATTATATCCTACTCCGCTACAAATATTTCATTTCTTTATTCCAGAAGAAGATTCGCTGATTTTGTCATGTTAACTCAATCGTAACTCTGTTGTTCCTAAATGTAAAGTTCACTATTTTACGGCAAAGAGATTTCTATTAGTAACGCAAAACATATAGGCACGGAGCGAATATTCAAGAATTCCATTAACGACGCAACAGATAAATCTGACAGGATGAAATGCTTCCGAGTCGGAATGGTGGACGTAATCCAGAGGCACGTTATTAATCAGATTTGACCATACATTAGCGCATGTGCTTGTGGTGTAGCGGTTATCACATCCGCCTAACACGCGGAAGGTCCCAGGTTCGATCCCTGACAGGCACAAGGTGAATTTTTACGTTTCGCGGATGTTTGTGTGAATCTCTGCTCGGCGTTCCGTAGACGGCCCTTTTAAATTTTTGAGCAAATTCACCGAAATTCACATCGCTTTTCTGCGAAACATCTCCGTGCTTTCTTAAAGTCGCTCAAATTTGTAAGAATTGCGCACCGGACACCGAAACGACGTTCGTTTGGCCCAGTCTTTAACATTAGCGACAACTCTTGCCAAACTGCACCACCAGTTGGAATGTCCAGTACATGGAACTCCAATCTGCAGAATGACATTTGTCAACTCTATGATCATTTCCACACGAGAATTGCAGCCTGCATTGCTAGCGGAAGAGAGTACAGAGTGCTGAACCGATCTTACGCACATGCTTATGGCCTCATGCGAATCATTGTATACCGTTTACTACTTATAGTGTGTGTGTAAATAAAATTTTCATCTTAGGGGACAATAAGTTTATGATTTTTTTTCATTTTCCAGTAATGTATATAGGTATTATAATATAAATGTTTTAATAATCTTTTTTACGAATGAAGAGAAAACCGAGTTTAAGTTCAAGTTCAAGTTCTTTATTGCCGTACAAAAGTACAAGCCCGGTACCGTGTAAGCACAACCGGAGAAGAGAAAACCAGGTTAAATTTCCTGATTGTGGTGCATGAAATTCCGAGCTTTCGTATGAAGAATACTCGTAATTACAGATACTTCATTGCCATTTTCTTCACGACTAAACTTTTGAGGTAATAATAAATTCGATTTTCTCTTTAACTGCTTACAGAGTGTTCGCGCCACTTTTATTATCTATATTGCTCAAATCAACATATACATTGTATATGTTACCGGCCAAATCTGATTTCAGGCCAAACTAATTAAACTAACCTAACCTAACCTATTCTAATAATTATGGTAATTTATTAGAATAGGTTAGGTCGGGTTAGAACGTGCGTCCCCACTGTTGCCTGTCTTCTGATTGCTGGAATCGGAGACGAGCCGTCATCTTCGATACCTAGGGTACATTATTCCCGTTTTTTATAATTTAAGTAGACTATGTTTGAATAAATATTGTTTATCTAATTGATTGCCTTTTAATTTTATTTTAACCATTAATATACTTGAATAATAATTCCAAATCAGTTCGGCCAGGAGAAACTAGTTTGGCCTGAAATCGGGTTTGGCCGGTAACATATACAATGCAAAATAAATATAGAACTTCGTTTTAAGCATGTATTTTTCGGCCAGGAATCTTCGATGTGTGTTCGGCGAAATCTTCACAGAAGAGAAGGTCATTTTCTTTGTTCGGGTAGCCATAAATGAAACGTAAACTTACTTTTATTGAGTGAACCTGTAAACGAAACATCACTGCCTTTGCAGATTATGAAACAGAAATAAGTCATTGAACAAATGTTCTCTTTGCTGTACATTCGACAATTGCGAATTTAGTCGAAGAAATTATTCCATGCTAGGAGCTTGTTCGTTTACTTTTTTCCAAAATTCGCTATTTTTAACTTAAATTTTGTGACGATTGTTCGATTCTCGGTACGCCGTTTTGCTTTCTATTTCTGAAAATGAATCCAACCTTTGCAGAAAGCGAAACGCACAAAACACACGGACGCTAGGTGAAAGGTTAATTACGAGTTAGCTTATCTCGAGCGTCGTTCGGGATCGTTTACGTTAGCAAACGAAAATGTTGATAATTGTTAACGTGTTTGGGAAAGTGTCTTCCCCAGTGGCGCAATTGGTTAGCGCACGATACTTATAAGCAGTACTTGTAAGTTAGGCCGGGGTTGTGAGTTTGAGCCTCACCTGGGGAACGTGTTAATTTCTTTTTAATGACAGAAATCCTAAGTTACGTGGGATAGATACTCTCCAAGAGCGAACTTTGAAGAAATCTCTGAAGAAGAGGATACGAATTTGCATTCTCGTCGTTAGAAAGTCGGGTTTAAAAAAGTACGTTACTTAACACTTTTTTTAAAGCTTTTGTTAGCCGTATAAGTTGGATCAAAAAATGACCCGGCGAAATTCTTACATTTTTGGACTCAGGAAACCTTGAAATGTCTAAAAATGCAAAAACCTTCAGGGGATTTCCTGTATGTTTGAATATTAGTATGTGCTGGAGGGCACGATTTTGTTCACCCAATTTAAAGCTTAATAATTCCCATAATTTTTGTCAAAAATTTCCGAAATTTTGTGTATTAGGGTATTGATGCTATTAAATTATGGTAGTTAAACGTCGAGAGGATGGTGGATCACATCCCGAGTACGGTCGGACTTAATGAAGATTTTACTCTTTATTAACATTTACAATTTTTTATGTAATTAATCTCTACCTTCAAAATTAAGCTTTTTGCCATTTTATAACTAAAAATACAAACGTTTTTTATAACAAAATCTCATAAATAATGGTGCCACACACAAATTTAATTATGTTTAATAATATAAAATTTATTTTTTTAATTAAGATCTCACAACAATCGGGAAAGTTACGCAACTCGTTGCTAGATTTTTTTAATAGGTTATTTAACAACTTTTACTACTCAAGACGCCCACTAGTACAGAAGTAAAATTTTAATGTACAGTGGAGTTGATCCGTACGAAGATGACGAATTCGTTCTTAGAGGATCGTAGTTCGTGGTCAAAGGTAGAATATGATGACACTTTGATTTAATAACTCAATTTTTAACTCAACCACACGAAAACATACAAATCACTTAAAGCTCAATTATGTAGCAAGTGCCTTGGTTGCAGCCTACCGCTCTGGGGGACCCGGGATCGAATCCGAACGGGTCAAGAAATCCCCAGGAATTTTTCGGGGGGGGGTCCGTTCGGATATGTCGGGCCCCGTCCCTCACCACCCGGTCGCCCCATTGTGGGCCTGGCCGAACCCATAATGGGCCTTATAAAAGAGGCCCTCTTAGTGCCCACAGGGCGGAAAGAGTTAAAAAAAATGTTCCTGGTTGATGCAAAAATTTTGGCAAAGATTTTTTAGAACAGACCTTTCCTAGCAAGAAAAATTTAAGTACATTAAAACAAACTATAACACTTAGTCGTGGTATCGTTGTACTGACTAAAAATGTATGTTTCATGATAGTTTTATTGACCGTTACATAGCATCACCAAGTACTGTGTGGTAATTTTTTTCTTTTGTAATTTGTTTTATTCTGTTTTAAAATTTACTTCAACTGTATCTCTTCGTTAGGTGAACGATTCAAAGTTTACACTTCCCCCCATTTAAAGTTTGAGTACTCAGTCATGTATCAAGTGAGTTTAAAACGAAACGGAAACGTCACAAATATGGCGCCGAGCAAAACTCATATGCGCAACACGTACATCCGGGATTGCAATACGTCACACGCAAGTTGTCTACTGGCAGTTTGTGATCACGTGACTTTAAGACGCCATTATTCTTCCAAACAATGTGTTAGCGAGATTGAAACGAAAGCGTCGTGGATAAATTTTATCGTCTATACGTTTGCTGTCTGCAAACAAATTACCGGTACTGTTAAAGGAACCATACAATTATCCGGGACGTCTAGTCACTTTAATTTTAACCAAAGAAAAACTCCTAAGAAAAAGAATTGACTGTCATCTAAATTGTCATATTTTACTTAGCGCAACTTTTTACATCTCAAATGTTTATGTTCGGATAACAATATAATCCAGCAAATACAACATGTAAAAGAATTGATATTTCTGGAATGACTGTTCGAATTTACTCACACATGACGTCATTGCGCAGAACGATTCAAAGTAGAACAGATAAGTAGCGCACCTGTTTCTTTACATCTGTTCATCGTATTCTAAACTGTAGAACACGATGAACAGATGTAAAAGATAACAGATGTAAATTTCAAAAAAAAATCGAAAAATCGAAAAGTTCAAAATTATCGTTTAGAATCTAAACGATAATTTTGAACTTTTGTATGTATTCGATTTTTTTTTTCTTTGAAAGAGTAGCTATTGAGAATTTCATTAGAAAATTCGTCTTATACAAGACATAAACGCATTTTTCGACTGAAAAATATATAAAACTTATCCAAAAATCTGAGTTTATTATTGATCAATTCATATTAAAAGATAATGTCATCCAAAGTAAGTAACTCTACAAATTCGATAAAATGTTTTAAATTGAACTAATTATATAATAAATCATTTCTTCTAAATGTAATCCTTCAGCGACCTCTAAACAGATTCAAAGATATCGCAAAGTTTGTAATGCATAATAGTGACGTCCCACATTTATTTGAAGCAACGTCAATAAGAGGAACCGAAGAGTCATCACCCAGTCATGTAGTTAGAGATTTGGATCCAAAAGTATACAGTCGACCTATAGAAGTCACACGTGGATCTATCTCTGGGGTTGTCAGACAATTAATAACAAAAGAAAGTGCTCTGAGGACCAAAAAGGATATCGGTATGATTGTGGGTACGATAAGAAAAATGCCTTTCTTTGTGAAGTTGGATCAAGATCTCCTTGAAAAACTTGCACGTGTGATATATTATCAATCTCTTGGAAAAGGAAGAGTTATTATCAAAGAAGGGCAAATTCCTGTTTATATGTATTATATCGTAGATGGACAAGTTTCTGTCTCATATTCAGAAAGACATCCAATCACAGGTAAAATGTATAATTTCTGTTAATTAAATCTGTAATATCAAATTATAAACTTCCAAATTACATATTAAGAAAATTGCTGTAACTTTGCTATCTTATGCTATAATTCAATTAAAGTAATTTGATAATAAAGATGAACGGTTTTAAAAGTTTGCAGAGATTGTTAGTTAGGATTCCGTTGTGACTCGTGTCTTTCTTTCGCTTTTTTTTTTTTAATTATTAATTTTTAACATTTTTACCAATCATTAATTTTCTAATTATTAAATTTGTTATAAAATAATATCTTTATTACTCCGTTTGTGACTCGTATCGTAAATCTTTAATTTCAATTTATTAATTTTGTATCCATCAATGGCCTAATGTATAACACCATCGAATGCTGGTCATTGATTTGCACCTGACCACAGGTTGTCCACGTGGAGTTTTCCATGTTTTCTGCACGTGTCTAACACCAAAATAACAGCCAATTTGGCGTAGACTACTCTCCCATGACGCATTACCTTTCGGGAGCTCGTCCATGTATTGCGTTGTCTTATACCATTATTCCAACCCTATTCAGTAATTTTAATTATGGCTTTAAACACCCATAAATTGCATATCTTTAAGCTATTTAATTTATTTATCTTCTCATTTGAAATTAATTTCAATTATATTTCTATGTTAATTATAAGCCTAATTATATTTTTTAGATCAAATTAAAGAAATAGAATTTACTGAACTTGATAAAGGTTCTTATTTTGGAGAAATCAGTTTAATGCATAAAACTAAAAGAGAACTCACATTTACGTGTAAAGGTAAGAGATATTATCATTGTTACAGATTATTCTTAATTATATTAAGCTTAAACTTTATATTTTTTCGGTATTTCTAGTGTGAACTTCTTATAATACATTGTTTTTATTTTAGTGCCATGCCAGTTTTTTGTTATAGAAGATGACGATTTTAATGCGCTATTAAGAGATATAATATACATTGATGTAGTTGAGAAAAGAAAGCACTTGGTTAACATGCCAGCATTCGATGGTATCGAATGGAATGAGAAACAATTGAAAATTATAAGCACATTCACAAAAATTGTTTCATTCCCGAAAGAAAGGGTATTAAATAAATTTATTTTCATATTAATATATTTTGAAAATGTCTAAAATTATTATATTTTTATACATCCGAAGGTCATCGTTGGTGGAATTGAAGAACAGCCAAAGGATGTTTATTTTGTAATTTCAGGAAGTTGCAAATTCGTACGCGCTGTGAAATATATAATCGAAACTGATGAACATAGAAAAACCCGATATTTGGCATTTAATGAAAAGAATGTTTCAAGTACATGCCAGAAAAGATATCATAAAGCTTTATTAGAAATCTGCATTGTGAAACATGGAAGTTATTTTGGAGTAGGTATGATATAGTACAATACTCTTATTTACTATTTTCACAATATACTGTATGCTAATAAACTGATTATAATTAAAGAGTAGGTGTTCAGAACTTTCTGCAGAAAGAATTATTAATCAAGTCTCTATCAAATTTGACATACGTGGTGTACTGAGTATGCGGTTTCGATTTTCGGGAACAAAGTTTACTTCAAAATTCAACCACCAAGAATAAATTTGGCGCTGCTGTTCCTTAGTATGCATATTGCTTCAACGAAGGAATAAAGTGCATAATTTTATTTATATTTATAAAATACAGATATGATTACGGTAAAAGAGTAATTCAGACAAAGTAGGTTTACCTATGGGAGAATTTTTAAATTTCGGCTCGTTTATACCCGAAATTGGTAAAAAAACTGTATACAATATGTGCATCATCTGGACAGCAGCGTCAAACTTTGCACTAACGCCTGAATCTTGATGTAAATTTTATTTCACGAAAATCGAAACTGTACACTCAGATCAGTAGTGCCACATATACCAAATTTAGTTGAGATTCTACTATAGTTCTTTCTGAAGAAAGGTCTGAACACCTTATATTTAATTGTGAGGATCCTGTATACGCTATTTTATTACTTTTTGTTGTATTTAGGTGAAGATATGTCTAAGACATATTTACTTGCAATGGATAATGTAGCGTGTCTATTAATTCCAAGGAGCATAATGTTGAAATATGGCTTGAGAAAATACATGGAAAAGTTATGCAAGATACATAACAGAATATATCCATTAGAACAAAGAGTATTAGACTTATATTTTGAAAAGAAGAAATTACAAAAGATTCAAAAAAATATTGTTAAGAAAACTTTAATGAGACAAAAAATGAAATAGTGTACAGTACGAGTCTTTAACATTCTGTACATAAAATAAAATAATAAATTTTGAAATTAAAATCTGTTTTAAATGACATTTCTTGAACTCACTTGTTTCCATTTCAGTACCTCGCTCCTTGTTTTTCAGAAAAAAATTTGTTGCGCCCCAATTAATTTTCGTAACAATCTAATTTCATAAATACTGTCCTTATAATTTATTTAATGGTCTACAAAACAATATACCTTATTAAATAAAGTATATTGTTCGCCGGGGCTCAACTCTTGTCGAGACATTTCGGCATGAGTGTTCGGATTTTTAGCATTTGCATTCGAGTCGTTCGGACGATGTTGTGAATTAGGCATAACCGTTTTGCTAATTCATTTTTTCGACGTCGATTTCACTTTTTCTTTATTTGTTTGTATTAAAAAATGATAATTTGGTAAAACACTGCGCGCCCCTTGCAATAGTCTCACGCCCCACAGATTGGAAAACACTGCTTTAGCTAAATATAATTATCATTACATGTATATTTGCGGGGAGTTAAATGAAGGGAGGGAAGCGAGTGGAGTTGATCCCTCACAAGGGTTGAATCGTTACGAAATTTTTGTTATGAATAGTCTATATTGGAAAGAAGTGTGCGAGCGAATGAAGAGAGTGCGGTGTTGAACCGTTTTCGTTCTATAGTTATCTAGAAACTGACGTCTTGCTTACTTAAGTCTGTTCTGGGATGCCCATAATCGAAATAATGTGGTCAAAGAACTCCAAAAAGTTTTCACGTCAGAGCCTGTCTCTCACCAGCCGACCTACCTATTGTGGGCCCGGCTGAATCCACGATTGGTATAGGTGTAAAGATTCTTTTAGACCCCATAGGCCAGAATAATTCAATTTTACATAATTGAATTATTCTGTTATAACATAAATTACATTTGTAACATTAACGGATGTATACAGAACTAAGGATCAAGAGTTAGAATTACAAATTAATCACTCACCATTCACTGTATGTAAACACTTATTGGTAAAATATAATCACGTATGTAATTCACTTATCCTATTGCGCATAAACATGGAAAACTTCTGATATAGCCTATAGATTATTTCGAATCAATAAAATCATCATTGAAACTCGATATAACGGGGAGAAACGAAACCAGATAAATACCCTAAATTGAATAAAGCATTCTATCAAATCTGCTTCTTCTAAACTGTAATAATTTTCCAAAATATCAATACAGTTAACAAATAATTATTAAACTCCATTACAGTTTAAAGTCCAGGGGCTCTAGTGTGCTGTGTGCGAGATACGACTCGTGCTGACGTGATAGACGAGGGATGGCAAACATTTTTGTGCCCGCGTGCCATGTAGTAAGCATAGTTAGGTTTGATGTTTATGCGTGCCAAAGTTTTTAACTTCGAATAACGATATTTAAATAAATTAAACGAATATGTTTAAATTAAAATAAATGTAAAAAAGCTGATTGAAAATTAGGTGATATACCAAAAGGATGATTGAAAAATACGAATGTTAAATCAAAATAATATGATATATTACACGCCAGATGATTCCTCCTTACGTGCCACTTTGGGCGCCCTAGTCTAGACTTCGGCTTTTCGCCCGATCATAAGAGCAAAGCTCGTTATGCGTTAAATAAAATGGAATGTAGTAAATGTGGTTTAAAATATAGTCATAGACAAAGTTTCAACAGGTATATTAAGGCAAGCAAGCACATAAAAAAGACAACAGCAGTGAGAAAAATATTAAAGTATTTGAGTGCAGGTTGTGTATACCTACGTATCGCAAAAAAGAATAGTTTTTTAATATTAATGTCAGAATTATTTTAGACGTTTAGAGGCAGAGAAATCAACTGTCGAAAATCGGAAACTCTAATTCGTGTATTTATATATTGTCAGTCAGTGACTTTTCTACTTGGCGGGAGTCACGGCCACAACTTTCGATAAATGAAGCTTCTTTCTATAATTTAAAATAAAACAAATATTTTTCAAAATGATGACACTACAGCTTATGGTCACTTCACATGTTTTAAAATATTAGCCAGCATCAAAACGAAACGATAATAGTGACAAATAGTACTATAATAGTAACATGAAGAATAATAAAACATTAAAGTTACACAAAGTTATGAACATATAACTTCGTAAGCATAAATGTAAGATAATCTAGAAGCTACCATATATTGAACAGATTCATGGAGTTCCTGTGATTTATGCAACCTCTTTTTACACTACGCTTATAGTTCTCCAGAATTCCCAAATATATGGTTAAAGCCGAGTTGAGGACCCTCTTAATTATTATTTTAATATTTCTGAACGTTGATAAATTAACATTAATTTTGTATCTTATTTAAATGCGTTTTAATTTTTTTCAGGATAACTGAATGTAAGATAAACAGATAAAACAAAGAAAAATATTTACATTTAGATTTTTTATGGTTTTTAATGTCATTCTTCTATCTGCGATATCCATATAAACATTACGGCAAAATAAATTCAAATATAACATAGACAGCAACAGGATCACAGAAATAAACAATATATATTTTAAATAAATGATCGTGCAGTTCAAAATAAAATAACATTAATTAATTTATAAAAGTAAAAAAGTAGTTTCTTTATTTATAAGCAATAATTAGGAGTAATTAGAAGCGTATATTAATACTTAATTTACCGCTTGACTAAGTTTATAATCTATTATTACAATGTTATACTTGTGTAAATTACAAACGTTTCCGTAAAGATTATCATTCAAAATAAATACAGGATAATTTATTATGTAGTAGTTAAATATAAGCTAATCTTAATTATGTGTTTAAATATTTTAATTAAAATATAATAATTATTTTAAGTAACTGTTTTTATTAATTCTATTTAGTTGGATGTTATTTAAGATAAATTTTTTCTTTTAATAAATTAATAAACTAATATAATTTGCATATAAATTTTAGAAAACCAGATTTATAAATCAAAATATTTTATCAGTATTAATTATAAATTGATGTAATGAACTTTAAAACAGCTAAATCTATATTATAAAAATTCACAAGGTTATTTTTGCTGATATTGATAAAATAGAGCAAATTTAATTAATAAAAATAATTTATATAAAAAATGATTTTTCTGTTACATTATATATAAAATCTTATATTCGTACACATATTTCGTACGAAATTGATGTACATACTCAGCTATTAATTGAAGGTCAGAAGGACGATGTCAGAATTTAACAGCCAATCAGGGTTTTTGTCGAGGGCAGGCTACTCGACAAAAGCACTGATTGGCTGTTATTATAGCCTGGATTATAGTGGCCCTTCTTATCACCTAGCCACTATAATCCAGATTAACTTATGAGCCATTTTTAGGCAATACTCAGAGCGTGGCATATTGAAGAAGCAATGGACACCTGTTACAACATAAAAAAGTTATTTCATAGCGTTATCAAAGTTATTTTCAATAATAGTAATTACTTAAATTTAGAGTTCAATAAATGTAAGGGCTTATATTTTATGATAGTCTTTAGTTTAAATTTAATACAAAATATATGTCTGTAATATATTTGAAAAGGAAAATCATTAAATATACATACACATTAAAATTCGCCCTGCAATTTTGATAAAAAGACTTAAGAGTTTCCTTTTCTGAATTTAATTATATTTGGAAAGGGCTTAATTTATATTTAGAAGTCGAGTTACATCATGAACTTTATATACGTCTTGTATATACTTTTAGTCTGAATCCTAACCGCAGCGCTCCTAGTGAGCAAAAATTCTGCTGTTTCCCAACCAGTTTATCTATTAGTATTGCATTATTTTCATTCGCGACCATGAGTAGCGCCATCTAAGGGCACTCAGAGAAACTAATGCTTAAATACAAGACACGCTGTCACGAATTCTTTAATTTTAACATCTTAATTACGTATTTTTAACGAATCAGAAATTTCAAAAATAATAAAAAATAATTTCTGAAGTTATGCTAAAAATAGGTTTTTTTTTTTTGCCAATTTATCAATATTAAAAATATATACAGAGCTTATTAATAAATATCGATCATTACAAATATTTGTATTGATGTTCCTTATCCTAAACAAAAAAAAAATCCATCACCGAGTTGCATAACTTTCCCGGACAGCGTTTAAAACTCGGGGCGCCATCTGTTATAATATTTTATTTTGAAAAATTTTATACTTTTAATTAATATAAAATAGCAAAAAGCTTAATTTTGAGGACAGGGATAAGTTTTACAAAAGAAAAAAAATTGACAAGCTAATGCTAAAAACGAGTAAAATAGTCATTAAATGGAACACTACTCAAGATATGACACACTACTCCCCCTAGCTCCCCACTCCTCGATCTTTAACTGCCAAAATTTAATAGCATTAATCCCCTAATACAAAAACCTCTTTGCAGAATTTCAGAAATTTTCGACAAAAAGTGCCCCCCACACATATACTAATATTCGTACAAACAGGAAAACCTTCTCGAATGTTTTTACATTTTTAGACATTTCAAGGTTTCCTAAGTCCAAAAATGTAAGAATTTTGGGGGTCATTTTTTGACCAAATTTTTACGGATAACAAAAGCTTTAAAAAGAGTGTTAAGCAGTGTACACTTTCCTAAATCCGAATTTCCAACGACGAGAATGTTAAATTCGTATCCTCTCTTTAGAGTTTGCTCTTAGAGAGTATCTATCCCTATCTATTCAGCTTTCTGTCTTTAAAAAGAAATTGGCACGTTGAGGCTTTCCAACAATCGTCATGAAATTTAAGTTAAAAATAGCGAATTTTGGAAACAAGTGGGCGAAGCCCCTAGCATTGGAATTATTTATTCGACTAAATTTGCAATTATCGAATTTACACCAAAGAGAACATTTGTTCTGTGACTTATATCTGTTACACAAATTGCAAACGCAGTGATCCGTGGGTTCACTTAGTAAAAATCTGTTTGCGTTTCACTTGTGCTACCCGAACGAAGAAAGTGGTCTCCTATTCTCTGAAGATTTCGCCGAACACACATCGAAGATTCCTGGCTTAATACAAAAAACTAAGTTCTACATGCATTTTGCGTTCTATAACAGTGAATATGTTTATTTGTGCAATGTAGATAATAAAAGTGGTGTGAACGCTTTGTAAAAAGTTAAAGAGAAAATCGAATTTATTACCCGTAAAAAAATCATTTAGTCATGATCAAACGGGCAACGAACTTTTTGTAGAGTATTTTTCATACGAAAGCTCGGAGTTTCATGCACCACACGCAATTGTCAGAAAAATGTAACCCGTCTTCGTCTCCATTCGTAAGGGTGATTATTAAAACATTAATATTATAATACCTATATACGCTACTGAAAAATGAAAAAAAGAACACCTTCAATCCATTGTGAGATGGAAATTTTATTTATACAGACACACAGTACAGATAGTATACAATATATAATCATTCGCATGAAGCCATATGCATGTGCGTAAGATCGTTTCAGTACTTTGTACTCCTCTCGAATACCTTGCGATTTCCAGCCGCGCAGGCAACTGCAACTACGATGGTTGTTCTCGTTAATTAGTAAACACCCTTCGAAAACAGGCGCGACTGCAGCCCCGACTAGAAACAAAAAGTTTGTTCTACTCGCGCCGATGGCAAATGCGCGTCCAACCAGCAAACGCCTTTGTGGTACGTCATACCATAGCAACATTAAAAATAGTTATCATTATGGCGGAAAGTAAGAAGATTGATACTTTTACAGAATCGACATTGTTGAGCTTATTCAGGCTCACGAACACCTGTGGGATTTTAATTCTTTATTTAATCGAAGATTTTATCTCTTCGTGTATTCTCACCAGTTCCAACAAAATGGTCGTCTTTTTTCTCTTATTCATTGCAGAAAAGGAACTGCTTTCCATTTTAATAAGAAAAGTGGCTAAAATTCCGTAAATACGCTGAAGTAGAACGTAAACTGTAGGCAAACTTACGGAAATAGTCAAAAACAAGCTGCTGTAATCTCAACAGATAAGGTCATTCACACACTGGCCACACGCTCGCAGTCAAAATATCAAAAAGTGAAAAAAAAATTTTCTTTAGTTTTCTTTACCACTGAGGCGCCCACTAGCACTTAGTGCCTGGAGCGGCTGCTCTGTTCGCCCTATGGTAGGGCCGGCTCTGAATGTAACCATAACCGCAACAGCAACAAGCGCGACTTGCGCGCTTGTTGCTGTTGCGGTTATCATTCTGCAGATTGGAGTTTCATGTACTGGACATTCCTCCTGGTAGCGCGGTTTGGCTAGGGTTCTCGCCAGAGTTAAAGACTGGGCCAAACGATGTCCAATCCAGTCCCATATATGTTCAATGATTGTTGTACGAGTGATTTGTAGACGGACGTTGTCCTGTTAAAATTGCACATCTCCTTGTTGTTGTACTGTACAGTACATATGACAACAGAACGGTTTAGATAATGTTCTACATGTACTGTGTTCAATGTTCCTTCTAGAAACACCAGAGGACAACGGATATCGTAGGCTAGCTCGACACTACATACGCAAACAACCGTAATTAGTACTGAGGCAAAATCTGCTTACATCACTGAACGCAACAGTTCATCATTTATCCCTCCAAGTGCTTCTTTCTCAATTCCACTGGAGGTGGGTGCACGGTGGTGAGGCGTGAATGAAAGTCTGGCTATGGGAAATGTTCACTTTGCCGTAAATTCGACAATTATGAATTTAGTCTAACGAATTGTTCCACGCTAGGGGCCTCGCTTACTTGTTTCCAAAATTCGCAATTTTTAAAATAAACATCGCAAGCGTCGTTAGGGATCATTTACGTTCACAACGAGAATATTAGTAATTGTTAACGTGGTTGGGAAAGTAACATCCCCAGTGGCGCAATTGGTTAGCGCACGGTACTTATAAGCAGTACTTGTGAGTTATGCCGGGGTTGTGAGTTCAAGCCTCACCTGGGGAATAAGACAATTTTTTTTTATAATTGTCTTTTGCTATCGGCCGATTAGTTGGGCGGGGCGCTTGACTTTCGCGTATAGTTTTTGCTCTGTTCGCCCTTCATCATAGTGAGCAATCGTCGATTCGGTGTCCGACGCACTTGACATGGGCGTGCAATTCTTACCAATTCGAGCGACTTTAAAGAAGCGCAGAGGTATTTGCAAGCAAGTGAAATGCGTATCGGTATATTGGCTCAAAACTATAAAAGGGCCGTCTACGGAATGACGGGCGGAGAGTCACATAAATATCCGCGACGCTTTCCAAAGACGTAAAAACATTTATCTTGTGCCTGCCAGGGATCGAACCTGGGACCTTCCGCGTGTTAGGCGGATGTGATAACCGCTGCATCACAAGCACTTGCTCTAGCCTCTGCTCAAATCTGATCAATAACGCACCTCTGGATTACGTTCATCGTTCCGACCCGAAAGCATTTCGCCCTGTCAGATTTACATGTTGCGTCGTTAATGAAATTCCTATATATTAGCTCACTGCCTGTAAGTTTCGCGCTACTGATAGAGATCTTTTGGGGTAAAAGGAACTTTGTAGTTACGAACAACAGAGTTACGATTAAGCTAACGCGGCAAAATCGGTAAATTTTCTCCTGGAATGAAGAAACGAAATATTTGTAGTGTAGTAGGATGTAATAAGTTTGACAATAATAGATACCACAGGAATAGTTTTTTAAAATTTTTTCCTACTACACTACAAATACATACATGGGAATAAAAAAAGACGCAATTAGAAGACAGGCACGGATTAATGCTGTACAAAGGCTTTGGTTTTATTTGTCCATTTTGATTAATTATAAAAGCATTCTAAGGTTTGAGGGATATTTTATTTCTAATAATATCTGTCACTGTCTCTGATAATGCAGTCTGGAAAACACATGTCAATCAAAAGCTTATAGCATGATTCCAATTTCACGGAAGGGTACAACTTCTCAAAATCCATAACAGTACCAATCTCTTCATCCACCAACGATAGATCTTGTAGTTCAGTCGCCAGGCTTCGTGGATTCCTAGTAAGAAAATTATTGTTCTCAAGATGTTCTATTAAGAACATATTTAGGCGCTTTTCATGCTTGTAAGTTTGCCCTTTACATTTTTCCACTGCTGATCTAATAAATAAATTGCAATAAATTGTTTTTTCAGTGCTTTAAGGTGTTATTGTGATGATTAGAATTTTTATATGAGTGTTTATTAGTGATATTATATACGTAGCCTGTATCAAAATATTTACATTTCTCATCTGTACACGTGGTAGCAAGAGTTGAGATTTTTCCCTCAAAAATAAAATTTCTAAGAATGAGAGCTTGATTATTTCTTTTACTTTATTTTCTCGCGTTTAACCACCGGCCTTTATTAGTAAAAAAATTTAAATAATGACCTGCTTTTAAACGCGAACACATATGGTATTATATTATTTACAATTAATAAATCCCGCAGTAAAGTCGCAATTTATCAGAAAAACATTCAAAAAAATCAAACATTTACCATGAACAGTGTTTCCTTCAGAAAGTATTCTGGCTATTTTTTTCCAATCTCAGGGACATGGCAAATGCAATTTCCAATTTGATAAAATACAGAAAATCCAAACACTTAACGATAGCGACCTCTCCTTTACTTAGTTTCGGGTGAAAAAATTGTCAATTCTCGAAACAGTAGAAAAAGACAAAGACTTTGCTTTTTAATTACATTATACAAATCAAGTTTAAATTTAATTTCGAAACGCGATGGGCTTGAAAGTTTGGTGTGTGTCAAGTCTTGAATTGTGGCTTAACGACGCGACAGGTAAATCTGACAGGGCGAAATGCTATTTCGCCCTGTCAGATTTACCAGATCGTCAGATTTCCGAGTCGGAACGGAGGACGTAATCCAGAGGCACGTTATTGGCCAGATTTCGCCATATACCGGAGCAAGTGCTTGTGGTGTAGTGGTTATCACACCCGCCTAACACGCGGAAGATCCCAGGTTTGATCCCTGGCAGGCACAAGGTAAATTTTTTTCGCGGATTTTTGCGTGAATCTCTGCTCGGCGTTCCGTAGATGGCCCTTTAACATTTTTGAGCAAATACATCGAAATGCTCCTCGCTTTCCTGCAAAACATCTGCGTGCATAATCTACGTCGCTCAAATTTGTAAGAATTGCGCACCGGACACCGAATCGACGTTCTCTCGCTATAATGATAGCCGAACAGCGCAAAAAGAATACGCGAAAGCCGGTCGCCCAACCCAACTAATAACGAAAGGAAATTTTAAAAAGTATTTGTCACATTCCCCAGGTGAGGCTTGAACTCACAACCCCGGCATAACTCACAAGTACTGCTTATAAGTACCGTGCGTTAACCAATTGCGCCACTGGGGACCGCTGTTCGCTAAAAGATGTTAACAATTACCAACATTTTCGTTTGTTAACCTGAAACGACACTCGCGATAAGCCAACTCGTAATTAACCTTTCACCTAGCGTCCGTGTGTTTTGTGCGTTCGCTTTCGGCAAAGGTCAGACTCGAGTTTGGAAATAAAAAGCAAAAACAGCGCATCGAGAATCCAACGAAATTTATGTTAAAAATTGCGAATTTTGGAAACAAGTGGACAAAGCCCCTAGTATGGAATAATTTGTTAAACTTAATTCGCAATTGTCGAATTTACAGCAACGGGAACATTTGTTCAATGATTTATTTCTGTTTCATAATCTGCAAGCGCAGTGATGTCTCGACCGCAGGTTCACTCAGTAAAAATCAATTTGTGTTTTACTTGTGGCTATCCGAACGAAGAAATTACCTCCTACTCTCTGAAGATTTCGCCGAACACACATGGAGGATCCCTGGACTAAATTTGCACGCTTAAAGCGAAGTTCTACATGCATTTTGCATTATATAACAGTGAATATGTTTATTTACACAATGTGGATAATAGTGAAAGTAGTGTGAACGCTTTGTATGAAGTTAAAGATAAACTCGGATTTATTATTACCGGAGAAGAAATCGTTTAGTCATGAACAAACGGGCAATGAACTTTTTGTAATTACGAGTATTTTTCATACGAAAGCGCGGAGTTTCATGCACCAGACGCAATTGTCAGAGAAATATAATCCCGGCTTTGTCTCCATTCATAAGAATGATTATTAAGTTTAAATTTAATTTCGAAACGCGATGAGCTTGAAAGTTTGACTTGTGTCGAATCGTGAATTGCGGCTTACGACGCAATCGTTAAATCCAATAGGGCGAAATGCTTTCGGGTCGGAACGATGGACGTAATTCAGTGGTACGTTATTGATCAGATTTGACCATCAACCAGATCGAGTGCTTGTGGTGTAGCGGTTATCACATCCGCCTAACACGCGGAAGGTACCAGGTTCGATCCCTGGCAGGCACAAGATAAATTTTCTTTACGTCTTTGGGAAGTGTCGCGAATTTTTGTGTGAATCTCCGCCCGTCATTCCGTAGACGGCCGTTTTATAGTTTTGAGCCAATTTACCGAGACGCATTTTACTTGCTTGCAAATACCTCTGATCTTCTTTAAAGTCGCTCGAATTGGTAAGAATTGCACGTCCATGTCAAGTGCGTCGGACACCGAATCGACGATTGCTCACTATGATGAAGGGCGAACAGAGCAAAAACTATACGCGAAAGTCAAGCGCCCCGCCCAACTAATCGGCCGATAGCAAAAGACAATTATAAAAAAAAATTGTCTTATTCCCCAGGTGAGGCTTGAACTCACAACCCCGGCATAACTCACAAGTACTGGTTATAAGTACCGTGCGCTAACCAATTGCGCCACTGGGGATGACGCTTTCCCACTCACGTTAATAATTACCAGCATTTTCGTTTGCGAAGGTAATCGATCCCGAACGACGCTTGCGAGAAGCCAACTCGTAATAAGTAGGGTTTTCGACCTGTATTACGAGTTGGCTTACAAGACCTGTATCAGGATTTGTATTAAATGCATTGATGCAATTGAAATTGCAAAAAAGAGGAAAACTATAGGCTTATGCTGTTTTTGTAGACTTTCGATCTGCTTTTGATATCGTTAATCATAAAGTTATATGGTCTCTATTAGTAAGAATGAGTATGAATAAACAGTTTCTTGGCCTTATAATTGACATACAGTATATTCCAAAGCTCTGCAAGAGTAAAGATTGTAGCGGAATCGACTGATTCATTGGTATTGACATTGATGTTTTGCAGGATGAGATTCTGAACCTATTGCTTTTTAATTTATACGTTAATGGTTTGATAGTGCGACTTACTAACTCTGACCTACCTTAGATTTCTCTCTTTTATCAAGTTGATTTACATGTACTAATGTATGCTGACGACACTGTAATTCTTGCTAATACTCCACAAATGTTACAAAAGAAAATTACAATTCTAGAGGAATTCTGTTTTGACTATGAATTAACTTTTAAGTGTTTCAAAAATAAAAGTGGTAATGTTTATTAAAAAACCATCACCCAAAGAGGATGGTTTTTTTTAATAATCAGCCTATACGAGTCGTTTCGAATTACATCGCAGCAGATATATGTATCTGCTGGTATTATTTTCATTTTCTGAACAGTTTTTGCAGGCTAAAAATTATAGTATTCATAAGGCTAAAATGGTTCAGGGTTCTATGTGGCCTATTCTTTCAAAAGTTAAAATTAATTCCGCTCATATTTATATAAAATTATTTCATCTGTACTTTATGCTGCTCCTGTACGGGCAAGTACTTATCGCGATAAAATGGAAATTGTTCTTGCTTTATATCTTCAAAACAATTTTTTGTTATACCATAAAATTCCAGCTTATATGTTGCGATTGGCGTTTGGTGTTTGTAAAATATCGGTATTAATAATAACAGCAATAGTTTTTTCTGGATTAGACTGTTGAAACTACATGATATCAGTTATATTAAAGAAGCGTAGGTAAAGAAACTGTAAAAATTATGATTAATGACGGATAATTATACATATATCTGGACATTGACATCGAAAAACCTGTCTCAAGATTCTCATTTGATCGAAAGTTATCAAACATTAATTATAAAAGTGTTGTTGCGAACATAGCATACAAGAAGATTGGTCGTTGTTGTAAAAGAACAAGCATTTTCAATTGTATCGTATTTTTAAAACAATTTATTCAATATGTGTGAGGATTATTTGTTTATAGACATAAATTAAAAGGATTAATTCTACAGCCGAGATGCGGTCAAAATTATATTTTAATGTATGACAGTAGACTAGTAATAGACTCTCAGAGAATTTGCATTAACTCTAGTTTGCAAACGTATCGAACTTGGGAACATGTGTTCTTTCATTTTGTATCAAAATTGAAACAAATAGGAAAAAGTATTTGACAGGATTTAAATCCTGAAAAGATAAAATTAATTTATCGCGTTTTTCAAAAAATGATTATTTTTGTGTATGTTATCATGTACTAAACTATTTAATTAATTAGTTAAATTTTACTAATTTCGGGTTTACATTAAAAAATATTTTAAAATGATTATTATTGTGTAGTACTAAGCTATTACATTAATTTGTTAAATTTCACTAACTTCAGTTTTTATGTAATACTTTAATCCCCTTGTAACAAACTAAGGTTCATACAATAAAGAATTGAATTGAATTAAATTAAATATTCGTAAGAATGATTATTGTTTAAATTTAATTTCGAAACGCGATGCGCTTGAAATTTTGGCGTGTGTAGGGTCGTGAATTCCGGCTTAATGACGCAACCGGTACATCCGACGGGGCGAAATGCTTCCGGGTCAGAACGATGGACGTAATCCAGAGGCGCGTTATGTGGATTATCTGGGGCAAGTGCTTGTGGTGTAGCGGTTATCACATCCGCCTAACACGCGGAAGGTCTCAGGTTCGATCCCTGGCAGGCACAGCACAGGTTTTTTTCACGTCTTTGAAAAGTGTCGCGGATTTTCGTGTGAATCTCCGCCCGTCGTTCCGTAGACGGCTCTTTTATAGATTTGAGCCAATTTACCGAGACGCATTTTACTTTTTTGCAAAAACCTCCGTGCTTTCTTAAGGATTACTCTGAAGAACTCGGCTTCTACTCTACTATTTTAGATGTGGTTATTTGCGTTTTTGCTGGAAATAGAACCATCTATAAATTCTGTGATTAGTCTCGGAAGAGGGGAGGATCTAATTCTTGCACCCGGTGAAAACGGGTAAGATCCGATATAAGCTAATAACCTTAATCTTCGCTATCGTTAGCATTTGCCCAAGCAACTCCTGGCACATCTACTAGTTAAATTAAATAATACTCTATTCTCAACCTTATTGAACGATTATTCTTTGCCAGACAATTAGGCAAAACTGGCAGACAGAATTGAAATTAAATTAGTAATTTCTTTATACTTAAAAATGAAGTTATTTAATTTAGCACGAGCAGCCATTACAGTCGTAAGCATAAAATTCAAAGCAAAATCGAAGTGAGACGGAGTGACGCCACTAAGTACATTAAATTTGCGAAAAGTAGTTTGAATAAATAAATAAGAATTCTTACAGTGAGTGAGGTCAGAATTACTAAGTATATCGCCCAACATCGGGCGTTGCCTAAGTTAGAATTCTGCGTTACTGAATACCGTCCTGGTTAATATACTTTTATTATCCAGAATGATGTATAGTACACAATTTGTACACATTCTAATGGTGCAGTTTCTACATATCAGTCTCGCACTTACTGGCATGTTTTCTTTGACGGGCAAAAACAATGCGTTTTCCATTTCCTACAATAGAGAGGTTTCATGTCGACATCACGAGTGACGTCATGAGCATGCGCAATTGTCCAGCGCCATCTTTGTGACTGTTTGTGACTTGTTTACGTTTTGTGTGTGTTCGCGTGCGCTTTAACTGGAGTTCTTGTGTTTTTTTTTTTCGTCGCGAATATCACTATGGTGATTTGTTGTGTAATTGGGTGTAATGCTAGTTTACTCAAGAACAAAGGAACATCATTTTTTAAAATTCCCGGCATTATTTGTCATCAAGGATCCCAAACTGAGGAGCTTTCACGACGAAGGCAAACTGCATGGCTTTCGAGAATTAACCGGAAAAATTTCGTTACGAATAAAGTGAATATCAATACAAGAGTTTGTCAGAAACATTTCATTTCAATATTTACGTTAATAAACACTAAGTTATATTTTAAAACCTAAAAGAGTTTACTGATTTGCTTATATTAATTTAATTAGGTATAGTGCATTTATAAACGAATAACTAATGTAATTTTAGGATTTAGCTAGTGCAAACTTATAAACATTACACGTTAAAACTAAAAGCAAGTAGGCTTATTATATGCTAGTTTCAACTAGAAAATAAAGGTACTGAACAATATGAATTAAAAAATTTCCACAGCTGTTTTTAATTAGACTTTTACTTTCAGACAAAAATTCTTAGTTAAGAAATACGTAAAAACACGAGTTTAAACAAACAAAAGAAAACATATCTTTCCAAGCAATATTACTTCGCTGTTATTCATTACTTTTACTTTTATATCACGGCTACACAATAAGACATATTATAAATTTCTTATATTACAAGTGATTTATCATAAAAAGTTATGACATACAATGACATCCGGGAATTAATTCGTATAAAAATTACATAAATATATTTTTAAAAACTGCAACGATATTTTAACAATTTTAACTGTAAATATGTAATTTTAAACGAAATGTATAAGTACCAACACAAAGAAATTCCCGAATGTCACGTTATGTCATAACTTATTATGATAAATCATTTGTAATATAAGAAATTTATAATATGTCTTATTGTGTAGCCGACGGATGAGAGGCCTTTGCCCGAAACGCGTATCGGAGAAGATTCGGAAATAAAGATAATGTAAGACTGCCTTGTGTCCATTAATACACCTAGTCGTGTGAAAAAAACAAATAATCTTTGTAGTTATATAAATCAAATACTATAATATAACAAACATTAAATCGAAAACTATAGAGTTTGGTTATTTTAGCCTACCATTGTCATGTTTATTTCGATACTGGGACGGTATGAAATTAATGGTCAAGTAGACAAGAATTGAAAATGTATCTTAAATTTTTCAGATATAACAATATTTTCTAATGTTAACTCTAAGAAACTGTATCATTCACAGCCGAATATCGAAGGTAATCTGCCATTTTCCTATTCGAATGCCATCATACCGTTAGAAAGAAGACTGTTGCAGAAGGAGGTCGAAGTAATTCGACCAAAAGTAGTCGTTGATCTTCTCCTGGAAGAGAGAATGATGAACGACTATTAATTAATACTGGTGTATATTAGTAACTGAAAAGTGATCCGTGTTAGATAGGTTGTGATGGTCTTGTATGTGATCGAAGTTGTTAATCTTAAGGTCCGAAAGACTTCGTATAAAACATTAAATTAAAAAAAAAAATTATTATAAAAATGCGAGAATAATTGCTTTTATATGATAATAAAGTGTTTATACTTTTGCAACAGATTTTACAGACTACGTATGAAATATGCTCGTAAATATCACGTTTATAGAAAAGTTATTGCGCTATAATTTGAAAATATTGTAGACCTATACATTTCCATTGTTTTCCTTCTGACTGTTTGTCCTTCCTTAATCTCGAGACAGTTATTAGATAGATGAAAATCGAGACCAGATATGCTTAGAAGCAGGAGGCCCAGATTAACTATATAAGAACTTGCCATTTCGACCGGAAGTCACGTTACATCAATTCAAAATTTTCCTCCGAACAGAGTTAGACAGATAACCGGCACGACTCTATTGCTAACAGGAAAAGTATGAAGTACAGGTGCAAGACACTACTAACGGAATTGAGAACTCTATTTAGGTGTTAATAACGTGAAGAGAATCCAGAAAACTTCAGCCCATTTGCCATGTCCGAACCCCAGACTAACATAGTATAAGTGTTCGGAAGTTTTATCCACAACTGGAGGACGCTTATTAGAATTCAGAAAGTACCTAGTTGTCAGATGTGGAAAATTAAATTCTTATAGACTTTTCACAAAATAACACTTTCGAGTCCACGCAGTGAATAACATTCCCACGAAACAACGTCAAATAAGACGAATTCGAACGTACGTGAGTTTTCTTTATTATTAACTGTATTTTAGAATATTTTCTTACAATTTACACGTAGCGTAAAAAATTTAAGAAAATGTAATCGCTGATTTACATTCAATTCAAACATTCGATTTGCTGATTTACACGAACGCCAACAGATGGCGCTATGTGTAAATCAGAAAATTGAATTGAGATAGAAATTAATTTATTCACAGAAATTCAATAAATATTTTTGGGTGGGATGTTCGACATTATCTAAGTTAGCGGTATATAAACGTAACTTCCGAGTTTCGTAGCAATTGGTCGAACGGCCTAGGCGTGTATAGCAAACAAACATTCAAACAAACAAATATTCCCATTTATTTATATAGATTAATTAATTTTTACTATACAATAAGTGCTCATTGTTAATGAAAAAGTATTAAAAATTTATGATAGTACAGTAGAGCGTCGATAAGTGAAACCAATTGGGGACTGGGGTCCCTCCAGTTAATGATTTGTTCCAGTTTCCGACTTTGTACGAAAAAATACATTAACCTGTCCGATGTTCAAATTTTTCTCCGTTGCGTATCGCTTCGTGTTGAATTTTTGTCGATTTTAAGCCTAACGAAAATTTTTATAATAATCATCGAGGCTATCGTATCGTTAAAAATTATTTCTGCATTTTGTACAAACAAAATAAATATATTAAAGAATATAAAAAAACATGAAAATTATACTTTAGAAGTAAATTTAGTATCAAAAACATTCGATTCAGCACGACACAGTCCGACTGAAAATCGTTCCACTTTCCGGTCATTCCACTTACCGACGTTCCACTTATTGACGCTCTACTGTAATTCAATTTTTGTGGCCCTTGACACTTGGGGGCCCAGGGCTTAAGCCCTATTAGTCCCTATGTAGTTCCACCCCTTATATATATCTATAAACAAGACAATAAAATTACATCCAGCCTGTCCAGCTATGGTCTGATGGAACTACTTTTAGCTGCCAAGGTTACAAGTAGTAATTTCGAATCGCCTGTTAAAGCACTGTCAGACCAAACCAACAGAATTTTTTATAGAGAAAGTTATTCGTAAAATATTGCTATTTTCCTCAGCTGTGACAACACATACATGACCAGATCACTTCCACCTTTTACGTTCCTAAAAGGAACGTAAAAGGTGGAAGTGATCTGGTCATGTATTACAAACAGTATTATATGTGTAATGCGAGTATATATGACTAATACGAGTATACCATTAATGTATTTAACAGTATACTCTACTCGTATTAGTCGTGTAAGTTGTGAATAAGAATTTCACCCAGCTGCGAACCACAATCCGTTTTATATGAAACGATCTGTATCATTGGTTATCATATTTGCAACCTGTAGCCGAGAAACACATTTCATGAATGTAACAAATGCGTCCGAGTAACATTTGACAATAAGGATGGATTTCGTTGGTAAATGGAAAGATTTCTTTGAATGTTTTGCGAACTCCAAGTTCTCAAACCTAACACTTACATCAAATGTGACGTTAGTGTCATCAGTTAATAATGAATGCATTTACATTAGAGATGTCACTCAGCTTCCAAATAAACAGAAAAATAATTTCAAGTACTAATGTCAATCGTTTTCTAGTCTTGATAGAGTCGAAACCATAATATTATTAAGATTTAAAATATTTAGTTAAATTTAGTTTATATGAATCGTATAAATTATTCGCCAATATGTAATTTCTAAATCTTGCTCCCGAAATTAAAAGAGGACAGATATATACTTCCACATAAGCAACATTTATGTATTTAAATTCAGTCTCGAAGAAACAAGTAGGCGACTTAAATCTAATGATCTCTTGTATACTTGTCTTTTAAAAACTTTGTCGTCTATTTTTAATTTCCGGATGTGCAAGTATTTATTTTATTTATTTATTTCTTTTGGGTAACGCAACGCTATGCAATGTTTGACTCGCTCTGTAGAACAGCATCAAATTGTGATTGACATATTACTTTTCCAGCGAAAATTACAGCAAAACAAATTGCTAAATACGAACTGCAGATAAATCTCGGATATACACTGTTTATAATAGTTTTCGATGGTAACGAGCGCGAGAACTGATACACCATTCGCTTGATTTTCTATTGTTACGTTGATAAAATTTGTTAATAATATAATTTCAACAATTGTCATATCGAATTCTTTATTGAAAGCGATTCTTGTCGGATGAGAATTTTTTGAAAGCGAATTTTACGTGATAAAATGAGTGCTCCAAGTAAGT
>NW_027122152.1:0-41607 GCF_030686945.1 Centruroides vittatus
GTGGATTGGAAGGATCTTCGGACAAAGACCTCCAAGTGAAAAGAAGGTTGAAGAGATAGAGAAAAAGGCAGAAGTCTGTAGACTTCCGTCAGAATCTTCGGAAAATCCGAAGGTTCCAGAAGATGGAGGACTTTCGTCAGAGTCCTCGGAGTGTCAGAAGGATCCAGGCGTCAGTGGGCCTTCTTCAGAGTCTTCTTCAGAGTCTTGGGAGCCTTCCGAACCTACAAAAAGTGAGAATCCCGAGATTTATTGGGACAAAGCCAAGCTAGCAAGACTCAAACAGGCTTTCGTGGAGTACGAAAAGCAGCTGGAAATCAAAGCCAATTTCCAGCGCGCAATGTCCAGAGGTCCACCAGAAAATAAAGAGAAGTCCAAGATAGGCTGGAACTTCACTTGCTGTTGTTTCGGCAGAGGCGAGAAATCCAAAGCCGATGTTTATTCAAACAACTTCCAATAATATTGCAACCAGGGATACGATAGCCAATATTTGGGTAAGTGCACGTTTTGGCAGATTGCGCGTTCTCTTCATTCGATTCTTTCTTTGACGAAATATTTAATCTTGGATTTAATTTTGCAGACATTGCGGAGTAATTTGACAAGAAAATTGGCATATATTTTGAGAGAAAGAGATCCTCCAGCACAGTACATCCTTAAAGCAGACGCCGGTCAAGTTTAAAGAATTTTATCGATTTGTGACAGACTCCCGATTTTGGACATTTAACCCGGACTTGACAGTAACACCCGGATTTGACAAATATCCTGAATGTGACAGTCCCCCCCGATATAAGACGTTAAAATCCCGGATGTGACGGAAAAATGATACGTAAATGGATATTCTAATATAACAGCAATCACTTCTGATATTTGTTGTTTAAAGACGAATGATGGATAGTTCTATCCCTGTTCTGTAATTTTACATTAGTCATTGAATCGATTTTGATAATGCTTCAAATAGATTGTAAAGTCATAAATTTCAAAATTCTTACATAACCGTATTTATAAATGAATATACAGTATAATAAAAAAGGAAATTCTGTATTTCTGCATTCTGTATAATTTTTAATCTAAATTTAAAGTATCCGGAAGGAAATTATTAATCATCAGTGTGGAATTTGCAGTTTTGAATAATTTTGTTTTCTGTTTTTCATATTCCGACATAAAAATTTAATTTAATAGCAATCAAATGAATGAATGGATAGACCAAATTTGTGTTAATTTGTTGTGAACAGATTTTAAGTAGTGTTTATTTGGCGATATAAAATTTTATACAGCTACAATAATTTTATTCTTGAATTACTTGTAAATACAGTTTTTATATCTATAAAAAATTTCAATCTATTATGTTTGAATTTCGTATATTTCATATCGATTGGTTTCGTGACCAGAGGGTCCGCACCAGACCGGTGATGCCTACGTCAGGACTGACACCACTGTATCTTATAAGGCAGATATAGAAACCTCGTTGGCTACTGTTCCGATTTTGCGCGAGCGGTCGCGTATGTAGACATTAGGGGTCCGGGATGGAGACAGATCGAGAGACGTCTCTCCCGAAAGACGTGCCACAACTTACTTATATAGGAAAAAATACATGTTTATTTATACACGTATACATGAGATAACAGAGTTCTGTTTAGCTTCAAAGAGCGTATAAAATCGAACAAAAGCTATATAGCGTAACATGATTGCGTATTTAAGTAACGAGTTCCTTGCTGAGAGAGAGAGAGAGAGCTTACAATATTACGCGCGATGCGAAATATCTTAATTAGAGCGTTCATTGTCGAGGTTGTGGATCGAAGATCGTAGATGAAAGGATCGTCCTGGATCGTGGAAAGAATTCGAGTTCGTGATGTCGGAAAACGGCAGAAATGGACAGAAACGGCGGACGAGGGATCGATGGAAGGGTGGAAGTTGAAATTTGGTACACAGTTAAGGTACGTCATGAAAATGTACACTAAGAAGAAAATTTTTGAAATTCCCCCGCGGGAGAAAGAATTAAAAATTACCTTAAAGAACTCGGCTTCTACTGTACTATTTTAAATGCAAATTTTTGCGATTTTTCTGGGAAATCGAACATATTTTTATACCCCTTTAAAGACGGCGGGATAGCCGAGCGGTTAAGGTGGCAGCCTATCACGTTAGAGAATCCGGGATCGAATCCGAACGAGTAGAAAAATCCCCAGGAATTTTTCGGGGGTGGTCCGTCCGGATATGTCGGGCCCCGTATCTCACACCCGACCGCCCTATTGTGGGCCTGGCCGAATCCATAATGGGGGTTCGCTGAAAGAGGCCCTCTTAGTTCCCACAGGGCGAAAAGAGTTTAATAAAGCTTATGAATTAGCTGTAATATAAAATAAGAATTTTATTGAATTCGCGTTAAAAATTTTTTTCTGTTCAACTCCATTACCAAAAATTAAATCTTGACAGCTCCACTACTGGCAAAAAACTAGTTTCTTGTTTAATAATTATTATGTTGACAAACTTTTTCGACGCAAATAATTATATTTTAATAAAATATTTTTTAAAAAATTCTATTTGACTAAACCGGCAACAGCGCCTCTATCGCCGGTTTACAGAATTAAAAGTTTGTTTGGAATGTACCGAAGCAATGTTCGAGATTTATTTATAATTTGAAAATATTCGTTTTTGTAATTAATTATCGTTTTTTAAGTTTAAATACTTAATCGTCGCAGGCTTGTCAGATTTCAGGGTAATTTCAGGTAAACTGCCGTTTAAAAATCACCGTAACGGTAATCTGAGTGAAATTAATTCTTTGAGAAAGATTTCTTTAATCGTTACTCCTGTAGAAATAAGAATGTTTTATGATTTAGTTAATGTTTTGAATTGAAATGGAAATGTTCACGAACTATTTCAAAAAGCACGAACAAAATATTAGCGGGAACGAAATTCGAACGTTGTCGTGGTAACAACATAGACGCACGTGTTCGGTGAAATTGATTACAACGTACTACATCCATTTCGGGGGGTGGAAAAGCCCTAATTCGGAGTTTACATCTTGCCATTTAATAACTACAAAATTAAAATGTTTTTAAACAGTGCTTGCATGTAACTTATTTCAGAATTTATTGTCTATTTCTTGACCTTGATTTGAGACTGATCGCCCGAATTTACACGATTTTCTAAAACCCTTGTTAAATTTCACTAAGTGATATTTTATTAGTTTACAAAACTAAGAAATTTAACACAAAGACAAATTGAAATAAATTCTTAATGTTTGGTTTCTAATCGAAAAAGAAAGTACAATTTTTTAAAAAAGTAAATAAATAAGCCTCAGTTCGTTTTCAATAATCATCTTTTCCCATCTTACCACAACAATGTGTAATTTACAAATTATTCTTTTCATTTATTTTGCAATTTTCGTTTCACAGTTTGCTTCAAAAAGCCCAGATACATTCAATATACAGGCTTTCTCTGATATCCAAAACTAGAATGAACCTTTCATAAGCCAATATGACAGTTACAGTTAACTTATATAGGAAAATTTTGGACATTTCCAGAGTCAATATTAACCTACCAAATTACACTAACTGTGTCCTAAAGGTTTTTTGTATCTTAAGACATATTTTGCTAGTGATAATTGGAACAAAATAAATTGAGATAGAGTGCAAACACTCGCAGACACGGTTTGAAGCTGGGGTGGATCGTGCTGAGATGACGAGTGTAGTTTCCGAGGAAAGAGCTTGGACGTACTTCTTGTTGGCCGCTGGTTGGGGTGTACGCTGTCTCTAAAATGGTACGCTTGCAAAACAAATGCTAAATGCTATTTTTGCTTTTCACTTTTTTTCATAATGGTGAAAATCCTCTTTGGACTTCTTTCATTTAGCAAAAACATGTACTAATGTATATCCTTCATAAAACAAAGTGACAAGCCAAATTTTTATAATGTGAGGGATACATATATTATGCATATTGGCTCTTGTGACTGAATTTATGAAATTTTTATACAGTAGTATAACAATATATAGTGACTATATGTTAACTCAAAATAGTCTGTTTATCACTAAAGAATTGGTACTATGCTTAATTTCTGTTCAGTTTAATTGCATCTCGTAAAACATTTTTATGTTTATTTGTTCTTGATCATTCTTATTACAATAACTTATTATTTTACCTACCATTCATTTTACAACTTCTTGTTTTTATGACTGATATAAATTTTCTATAATGACTGTAAAATGCTCATTGTGTTGTTTTATGGGAATGTCTGCAAACCACATATTCCAGCGTGGATTTTTTCAAGCTGATAGATTAAACACGTAGTCCAATATTTTTCAGATTTTGACCTCCATCCTGATGACTTTTTGTGGTTAGACGAGTGACCCTCCTATTCCTAAAAGCATTTACCGAACTCTAAGAAAGCCAGATCCCAAATACTTTTATTTATTTTTATATTTAATCATCAGATGGAAAAGTAGCAAAAGCTTTTTTGCAACTGTCCTGAACAAACATAAAAACAAACAATGAAACAAAAACATACTTTTAGATAAAACCAAAATATTACCTTTTAGAATATCATACTGTTGTAATTATTTGTGCCACACTACATAAAATCTTAGAATATGTATTTTTTTATTTTATTATATTCACATTACATATGATTCTGTATTAAGTTTTTTATTATTATAATAATGAGTTGAACTAAATAATCATAGTTTATCTATTTAAAGACTATCTGTACAAAATGGCAAAGAAGACTTGAGTTAAATCTAGTGTTTTTGAATAATTTACTATAACAATAGATGGAAAACATTTTATGTATCAATGTGAGATTGAAGATGAGAGTGGTGATAATGAAAAACTTGTGAAAAAAAGATACTTTCAGAAAAAGTGCTTCAAAGAAATTTGTTTTTGGAGAATTGCTTTTCTTTGATGTGCTTTGTTAATTGTTTCTAACAGTAAATAATTAAGGATGCTGCAATGCGTTGTTCTAAAACATTTCCATTTTGTAAGTTGGAAATAACTCGTAACTTATAGTTCATAACTGATTCGTACCTCATAAGCCTTATCTGTATTTATATTTATATATACTTTACCAATATTTACAAAAAAATAATAAATAAGTAAAAAGTTTCTGCAAATTGTATGCCTGCTAAACATACAAAAATGTTTAAGTTTCTGTTGCCTTCTTGACTATTACCAGTTATCATTTACTTTATTTGGGTTAAATATGCATTTAGGGCTATTCCTTTCTTCAGTTTAATCTTGTTTAACATTTAGCCTTCGGTTTACCAGTTATCCACATGGCATGCTGTAACAATGTGGCACGTGGATACACCCAAATGGTGTAAATCTTATTAAAGGTATTATTGTTATACTTAGATTAAAACCACAAGGGAGTAAAATTTCTCACAAATACCAACATTCATGACCAGCATAAGCTATGTGAGCTGGTGTTGACTCATTCTAAATTTACAGAAATACTCTCACCTCTCCCTCTGTCAGAGATATAGATACTAGGCATCACAAACCTGAAATCCCATATTTTCACTTATTTTCTATTCATTTTTAATTCAATTATTTTCACATGTTCAGATTATTATCTTTTATTCTAATCTTTCTCTTTTAACAACTTTTACTGTTTTATATATTTCATATTCTAGTGCCATTAGAGTAATTTACAGCAGTGGAATTTACACTATTATATTTTATATTATTTGTACAATCCTTAAAACTTATGTTAAGTTTTTGCATAGTTTATTTTATATAAGAGTACAGTAGAACGCCAACTATCTAAATGTCTAATTATTCAAACCACCGTTTGCCCTTCTTTATCACTCTCAATGATGTCACATTGCAATTCTATTATGTCATGCACTGATCAGTGATGCCTATTTGTTGTGACAGATCCAAATGGTTAGTAGGATACTACTTGCTCGTTGATGAATAAATAAATACAGTACATGTACAATACTGTGCTGTTACACTGTAATATCATTCTTTACATATTAAACCTCTTATCTGAATATTTGATTTTTGAAATCATTTGCAGAATCAGTTCTGATAATCAGAGTTCTACTGTATATTTTTATTGACAGTTACATTCAAAACTATAAACCACATTACTTTGTTTCCAAATGCTTATATTCTTACCTGTGTAGAAATACCCTTTAATCCTATTTGACTGGTCTGGAACAACTATTATATTATGATTTTCAAAAATTAGTTTTACGTTTTCAAATGGTTCTGCATGTATTGCAATTTAATCACTTGATTTTCATCTAAAATTGTTTTAACCATGAACCTAAAATCATTTTAGGATATCCATTAACGATCTATGTCCTGAAAAATTTCTAACTTTATTCGTTTGATCTAATTGTTTAGTAGTACTTGTCGGTATTTTTCTAGATGTGAGGAAGGTGTTCTTCTTCACATAGCCTATATCATCATCTGTGAAGTACAGTGAAACCTGTTTTTATGCGGGGGATAGGGACCGCATAAAAAAAGTCTCACGTAGAAAATAACTCAAAACCGTACGAAATAGAATTTATTGACAACAGATGTCAGCACTTGACTGCATCGTCTGGTCTATCGTCTGTTTTACATATTTTTGTCCAGGTGGTGTTTTGTTGACTTAAAAAGTAAATTATTTCATTTTTCGCATATTCATGCAATAATATTACTATAATAAGTGCATTTATGCTATAATAAGTTTATTTAGCTATAATAAGTCAACGTGAGACATGACGAATCGCACGAGACTAGTCGCCAACTATACCGCACAAATAAAAATCGCACAAAAAAAACCGCATAAATTAAAAAACCGCATAAATTAAAAATCGCACAAATAAAAATCGCACATAAAAACACAAAATCAAACAAACAAAGAAAAAATCGCACATAAAAATCGCACAAACCTGTTTTTATGCGCTCTTTGCGCATAAAAACAGGTTTGACTGTATAATGTGTTACTTTTCTAATTTTGCAAAATTTTGTATATTTGTTAAAACTTATTCAATGTTTTTTTCTACACAAAAATAAGTCCAAATAAGATAATTGTCCATTTATTTCATCTTCAACCTTAAATTTTAATCTTATTCTAATAGTTGTAGCTGAATTTAACATGGTGTTAGAACAAGGCTGGTCAGTGGTCCCCCATCCACTATAGAGCAGACCAACCTGGACCTGATGCCCTCTGACTTCCGCCTGTTCGGTCCAATGAAACAGTCATAGGAGACAAAGATTTGACGATACAAACGAGAAGAAAAGATTCACGAAGAAATGGATACAACAGTGCACAATGCAGTACGTCAGAATTTCCAGCAGTTTTTGTTATAGTTACTGCAATTACTGAAACAAAACAGAAAGTACTGTATTTTGAAAAAATCTTTTTTTCAGATGATGTAGTATGAGTCAGACTGACCAATACTGATGAGCAACACATCAATATTTACAAAATGTTCAATAAATGTAATAGCAATACTTGATGTACATAACTATAAATTTTTTGAGTAAAATAATGTTAAAAATATATCTAAAACATATTTACATTTAATTTTTGTATGTATTTTTACACAAAATACTGGTGCTAGACTAGTATAAATTTAACTTTAATTACTCACACCAGAATATAGCAGCTTCTCTAGTAAGGTGCTCTCTTAAACCAAATTTGCTATCATTTATATGAATTGCATTATCTTGAAATATTCTCTTTCATGTAGTTATTTTATAAATAATAATGCAATGCAAGTAGTATTCAGTCATCCATCTTTTCTTTGATGAAATCAAGGCTTCAGATGAAAGATTGATGATAAGACAGCTGTCTGCTTATCTCTGGAGGACAAGAAAATGTTTAAAAGGGAAAGTCATTCATAATTTCATTGAGTTATGTTGTGATTGCTCTTGAAATAATTTATAAACAAATTTTTAGCCAATCGGTGAACAGCTTGTAACATATGCATGTGTCTCAGAGATGAGAGAGAATGACCACAATACAGCCAAGACTTCTTGATGTTTTATCTGACAACAGATAAAAACTATCAAGAAATCTTATGCTTAATGATTTAATCTATGTAGATGGGATTATAAATTCAAAGCAGTTTAGATATTTGTGATTATTTGAAAAGAAAGGAATTTTTAGTTCTTTGTGATTTTAACTTTCAAAAAATTATTAATCCTTCGATGATGAATTGTTATTTTTGTTAAATTTTCGAGTATAAAACAATTTAATTCATAATAATTCAAGGTTTCCGAATCTTAAAAAGACACATACTTAATATATGAATTTCTGAAATCGTATAAAATTTACTAATGTTTAATAAAATGCTTAAAATGTTTTTTATTTTTTCAATTTGTTATATTTCTTAAAAGATTTTATGCATTTCATATAATAAAGTTCTTATTTGTATTAATTTTTATATTTTATTATTAGTAAGTTTCTGTTTCATTTAAAGAAAGGTATTAAGAGCTTTAATTGAATTAACTTTTTTGTATAAATTATAGAAAAGAGGATGAAAACACAATTGCCACCCTGTCGTGTGTCCCCACTTCCATTTCCAACTACGCTTTATAATTATGCTTTAAAGAATGCGTTAAATCCCGATGAAAAACATACAACATTTGGCAATTTTAGTCACGGTAAGTTCTTAAATCATTTCAATTATGACAATTACAATAAATATAAAAACAAACTTTTTTTTCTTAGATGGAATGTGGGTATGGTTGATAAAAGGATCTAGTCTGGAAGTGTTTTCTACACACACTATAGAAAGATGCAGCAGTTGGAGTCTTAGTGTTCCAACAAAAGATTTTGTAACTTCGATCTCGGCCGTCGTAGAGTTTAGAGCGGTCATCAATCCGGTATTACGTCTTTTAATTGCTGCGGACTGGGGACGATCCAGCAGTCTCTTGTGTCTGTACGATGTGAAAATGTCAAAAATACTAAAGGCAATTGAATTTTCCTCAAAGATAACGTCTTTAGATGTGATAAGTTCACACGCTGGAACATGTTCGGAAACTTACGCTTTGAGCAAGGAATTGTGTTACATGTTTGGAATTGTGGCTGTTGGCATGTCTAATGGTCAAGTGCTCATTGTTGATTTAAATTTAGATGACGACAATTATTGTAATGAAAACGATCCTAATACTATTACTTTTATCACACAACAAACTCATAATATTATGGGAAAAAGGGAAAATGCCCAAGCACATAATCAGCATTTGTGTCTTCCACTAAATGGTAAGTTAGTTACATTTAAATTTTTTATTTCCTTTTAATTAATAATTTGTTTACTATATTAATAAAAATAAATATGAATGTTGTAATTTTGTATTCAGTTTTTTTTTTTTTTTTGGAGTGAAAGTTATATCGTTTTTAGTCTGCTGCATAGAAGTGAAATCAAATCTTGAATTTTTGTTGAATAATAATTATTAAACTGAAAGCTGTTTATGCTATAAACACGAACTATTTTAGCATAAATAATATAATAGCATGATATTCTCTGGCTTAGATATTGGAAAATTGTAGATATGATTTTCCCTTTCTACAAGTTTCCATTTTTGCATTACATTCAGCATAATCTTTGTTTAAATATTTGAGTTTTAAATCAAATATTTAAACAAAATATGAGATAATATAAGAATATTGGATTTATTTATTTATAACAGCTAAAATAATATTTGCAGGTGACAGGCATCATGGCTATTTTCAATATAGAGATCATGATAATAGTCCTTTGCAAACTTTTAATTCAGGTAAATATTTCTTTTGTAATTATTAATAAGTAAGAAATAAAACATATACAGATAATCCTTGCACTACACGATTAATTGGTTCCAAGAAAGCCTTGCATAATATGAATTTATATAAAGCAAATTGACTTGTGCATTTACTTATGAACTCAGTAGAGTGCAATCTGAGTGTCTAAACATGTGACTGACAACTAAGAAGACATGGTGTTAAAAGTGAACATGTTTGAGCACTGAAGTGTTTATAGGAAATATCACTATTATACCAACCTTTGTTTTGTACAGTACATAATTTTGAATCATTTGGCTTTCTTGTATATGATTTTGGATATTATTATAATTCTAGAACAATTGTGTTGTAAAAATATGGATTCTGTAAAAAATTTGGGAACACACAGCACATTTTAGCAACACTAGTTTTCAGTTGTTTATATTTGTTGTCGACATATTTCTACACTCATTCTGAAAACTAAAAGTGAGTGGTGAGCAAAGCATAATCTGAATCGAAAAATAAACACGAATAGCACACTCCAGTTTCTAAAGTAAACACATTTGTGGGGCTTGGTAGCTCAGTTTATGCTTGGATCATAAAAATAAATGCCTTGTAAGTGGGTAATATAGGATTTATTCGAAAATAAAAAGTAACTAGAATTTAAAAATAAATATATTTGTTTTTTTTAATTAGTACATCTGTAAGTAATAATTTAATCAGACGGAGATGAATTGCTATATGAACAAACTGGATTGTTCTTTGTTCCTTTGAAGATCTGAGATGTCAAATTTCAACTCTTTTGAAGAAATTGTTGTAAACACAAAGTTCACTACAATTTAAAGAAGATATTTTGTTTCTCTTTCATGGATTTGGCAAAATACCTATTACAGTTTGAGATTTTTGCATCTATTGTGGCTTTCCCTTGTCTCTCTTAACAATTGGTGCCATCTCTAGGAATTGTTTTTTGTATTCCTCTCTACGGGTTCTTTCCATTTATGTCTACACTCCAGTAACTTTTTATTTATTGAAAAGATATATAATTTTTATGTCTTATTCTTTTGTGTTAAGGTTATGCAGAAGGTGAAGTAACTTTCTATGTAAAACTAAATCTTTGAATTGAGAAGTTTCAAGCAAGACAAAATTTTATGGGTGTGTATTTTGAAGTTGAAAAAGACTCGGCACTTGTAACACAGGCAACACACGATGGTTGAATCACAGAATAGACGACGGCAAAAAATGATTTATTTTAGTGTTTTTTTAAATTTTTTTTTGAAATGACATTATAGCAAAACATAAAGTGAGATTATGTATAGCAAGGGCTATTTGTATATTAAATTTGTATAATAATATAATTATATTATTGAAATTTTTATTAAATATACATTATAATTAATTTATCACGGAAGATGACGCAGCAGTTACAGTTCTGAAATTTTTTCGTCACGTCAACTTACTTGCTGTAGGATTTCAGTTTGGAGGAGTTCAGTTATGGAGCATGTCACACTTGAACCTGCAGTAAGATGATAAATAAATTTAGTCTACAGACGAAATTTTGATCGATTGAAACATTCCGGCAATGTAAAAGATTTTTTAAAATTTTAGTTACAGTTGTCCATTAGAAGATTACATGCTTCCAGTCATTAAATTTGCATTTCAAGAACCAGAAAATGATCCAAAGAATTTCTGTTATTTTTGGGCCATTAGGGGTACAGAGGAAGATCAGTAAGTACTATATATGTTATAATGGTTATTATATAAATTATATGTGAAATTGTTATGAAAGCAAAATTTTTAATTAACAATGATTATATCTGAATTTTTATTTGATATTCAGCCCAGACGTGCAAACAATAGCATCACTTTACTCGTTATCTTATTCAAAAAAAGAATTGATTGATAATTATGGATTTCTATATCAGGTTAATAATTTTTTTAATGTGACATTGTTGTTTATTAGATGTAATAAAATATTTAAAGATGTTTAATTAAACTTTTTATTATGTAATAATACTGTATTAATTAAAAGTTATATAATTTATTACAAAATTCTGTTACATTTAGGGCTTTCAAAACTGCTGTCTTCGCTTTGAATATGCCTTAGGTACTGATCCTCTCCAGTCAAACGAAAATGACGAAGTAATAAGTCGCCTTATATCCTGTTACACAATCCAGCAATCAGATATTTTATCAATAGGCAGACCAGAACACGAAGATACATTACATAATGAAGGTTTGATTTTAATTTTTTTTCATGAGTTAAACTAAAAAATACACAGTTAGCATAGAAACAGAGGTATGAATTGTACAATAATATTTAACAATCTTTATAAATATTGATTAAAGTTTTATATGGAATTTTCTAATGGAATGTTTTTATTTAATATCCTAATAGAGATAAGTAAAATAACAGAACATTTAATGATTTTAAGACTTAATTGAAATTACAAAACATAAATAATGTTGTAAATTATACATAAATATAATTAATCTTTGTATTATTGAATGTTCATGTTATGTTATTCAGTATAAAAATCAAATGCACTGAACTATAAGAGTTGTTTTGTTAGGAAGGATGTGTATTTTGATTTCCTATTTTAATTTACTTTTGTGAGATATGCTGAGGACCAGGAGTTAATTCCTTCTGACTACTTACTGGCACGGGCTGGTGAAGCCCGATCTCAGTGTCTGGCTGGATGGCTTTAGGAGGGCTAAATTTCGAGTGGGGAGGTCTTTTGGTAAGTCGATAGGTGTTTTGGATGTCCAGAAAAGACAGACAGGTTAACAAACATTGGGGTTTTAAGATTATAGTTTTTATTTCCTTTTTAATTCATCTTTACACTTACACCTTTTACATTTTATACAATATTGTTTTTACATTTTTAATCTGATACATAAAAAATTTATTAACAATAGGATAGGATTGAAGTAGGATCTTAATATATATATACATATTTGTCCAGTTTTAAATATACTTATATAATAATAATGTAGTTAGGTTTTAGATATAATAATGATATATATTAGGAATCGTAGCCGGTAAGTCTTATAAGACGGGTACGGCATGATTAGGACGACGGGGGACAGGTTACCAAACATAACAAAATAAAAGTGTATTACATAACTAACCCTATGATATATACAATTCTACTAATTAGGCTAATTTCTACAGAATATGTGATTAGATGCGATTACATATACTCCCATTGAGTGGAGTGAAGAAAGGTTTCAATTCAAGCTCGCATGCTTGACCTATTGACCTAATTTGGGCCCAAACAATACTATAATCTACTACTATAATACAATAATACTATAATAATACAAATAATGCTATAATACAATAATCTGCTGATACCTCAATATTCATTGATCAATTAAATGACATTTGTTCGATTGGAGAGAGAGGGATTCGAAGTTGATGGGCTGGCACATGGGAGTCTTCTCTTTGGCGACCTGCATGGGTCGGGGCTGTCCGTTCATGGAAATCTGTTAAACTTGGCATTTTGTCGTCATCTTCCCTTAGCACTAATTAACTTCTGGATGTGGAGTCGTCTTCCTTCTTACGTGGTATGGGATGAACACCTTCCTTCTGACTTTGTATGGGACGAATGCCCGGAACTTCTGTGTCTCCATCTTTTAAGCTATTGACCTGGGAAAATGATCGACTGTCGATGGAGTCGAAGGTTAATTCTCAGGTGCAAGCATAGGTTTCTTCTGTTGACTTCGATGACATGTTATTGCAGCTGTACCTCTTTCACAATGAGATGTTTTCTTTGTGACATCTTATTGCTAAAATTCCTCTCCGTTTGTTTATAGAGAACATTATTTGATCTGTTCTAGTGCAATGTTTTTTCTAACAGTTGCATTAAGAAATTAAATTACAAAGTTGTAATTTTGTGCGAAACTAGCTCAGGCCCACTCTCGGGTCTGCGGGCTCACGCATTGTTCAAAAAATAACATTTGAAAAATGAAAATTTATTCCAATTTCTTAATATTAATCAAATCAGGAAGGTGCTTTTCAAAAGTTGACAATATAATTAATTGATAAATAACCTTTGTCAATTAAAAATGTTACTTAAATTTTTGGAATCGGTTTTATTGATTCCAAAAATCTGTGACAAAAAAGCTACATACCAAAAAGATGTTGTTGGAATTGAATGAAACTATTAGTGCATAATGATGATAGTGATAAGGGATTACAAAGTCACAAAAAAAGAGAATTTCCTATGGAACAATGGTGAAATTTAAAGGAACCTTTAAAGTTAATACATTGTAGGAGTTTTTCTTGCATGGATACGAGTGGTGAGAAAGTTGTGCATGAATGCATGCTAACCTCATATACTATCCTGTGATTTGTTTAGATGTTGCAACTGCCACTTTAGCCTCATATCTGTAGATGAAGGCTGACATCAACCATCTACAGGTGTGTCTGATCCTACAGATGCTCAATGGACAGGCAGGTCAAGAAAGTGTGGCAGCACAACAGATATTTTGTGAAAGTAGCTGTGTGTGATCAAACATTACCTTGCTAGGAAATGGCAAACCATGAGGGTGCAAGATTTCCAGAATGTACTGCTATGCCACCAACATTGCTCACACCTCTACTACATGTAGATATGGATTGAGACTTATCAATCCTTATTGGAATTACATGTGATTGGAAAATGATTTGAAACAATTCATAATCAAACAATTTCAATATAAAGTATTTTTAGATTGAATGTTTAAAATATATTTATATTTTGTTAGTGATAATAGATATTTAGTTTTTAAGATCAAAAAGAAAATGGAATTATTATTATTACTATTTTTTGTTTAGATTGGAATACTAGTCCAGACTATAGTTTGTGTGTTCTTGCATGGGAAGCTTCAGATGAGAGCACAGAAAATAGTCCAGTAAGCTATTTGGTATTATTTGATATGAATCAATGGTATAGGACACAAATGCCACATACTGTCAGGTTAGGAAATATTCGATTTTCGTTATAAAAATTGATGCTTCGGTAAAAAATGAAATTGGTAATAAATTTTAATACACAGGTGTTCGAGTACAAAATTCTGTTCCTATTTAGGTATCTTTTCACTGTCTCAGATATCTGAACAATCTTCAACATTGCCTTTATTAGTAAGAGTTTATAAAACAATTTTAAATTTATATTATTTTCAATTCATAAATTAAAAATTTTTCTTTTATAGAATCGTAAATATATATTTAATTGTTTACCTTTAATTGTGAAATTACATTTTTCATTTAGAATCTTCAAATAAAAACAAATACCTTGGCAAAGTTTAAATCTTTATCTACTGCAGATGAATTTTATTTTCCAGCTTCATTATCTTTTAGTAAGTCGCTTGAATAAAGTTGTCTATTGTTGTTAAATGAAAAATTTAGAAATTTTCAATATACATTTTGTTTTTATCTTCAGAATTATTTTCTCTTATGGAAAGTGGAATCATAGAAGCAGAGTATTTGGGTTGTCAACGAATGGTATGAACTTAAATATTTGAAATTAATGTGATATATTTTTGTTAATTTTGAGGACCATTTAAGGTGCTTTCAGAAATGATAAATGCAGGACCAATGTGTATTTTAGAACCAAAGACTTTATTTTCTTTTTGTGAATTTACTGGCTTAATACAACAAAAACAGGGAAATACTTTGTCAAAAACGTTAATGGTAATGTAACATTTTCATAAATTCTACATTTACAAAATATGATTTACAAATGAATTTTTATTGAATTCAACTGTGTAGAGAGAAGCTTTATTGTCGGTTGCTTTGGAAAATAATTTATCGTATTTTATAAATTCCTGTATTCAAATGTGGAGCAAGGGAGGTAAAGTATTTGAAAGTTTCAAAGACGAATTCTTTTGTATGGACAAAAGGTTTTTAATTTTTAAAGTGAAAATTAATTTTAGATAAATTTTTCTTATAGAATTTGCATCTTCTGGTTGTACTCTAAAATTTATTTTTGATTGGCTGTGGAAAAGGGTTAGCCAAATAAAAACCTCAATTGACAAATTATGCAAGTATATAATGACAAATATGTAATAATAATTATTTCATAAATTATTTCATAGCTTATAATTATTTTTAGGTGTTCCTCTTTTTAATTATTCTGGTCAAGAATTGGATCACTCGACATTAAGGCTCTTACATCACTACGTTAGCAAGTTGCAAACACTTGCAAGTATTTTTCAATTACTTCAAAATCAAGCCGTGCCTATAAGAGAACAAGGTGCTTTTAAATAAAATTGAAAATTCATTGAGATATATAAAATGTATTCATTAATTATAAATTTTGACAGGAGAACAAGAACTTGAACAGAGGAGAGATGTGACTCAGTTAATAGCAGTTTACCTAAAAGTTATTTTATGGTTATATAACTGCAGTTTATTGCCAGAATATATAGAAGGTGAAGCTTACGGAGAAAATGAAGTCGCATATCCCGTGTCTGTATTATCAGAAGCTTATTCTTCAAGACGAGAAGAACTGCAAAAACTTCACAGGTTAATTTCTGTTATTTGTTGTAAACAATAAATAATCGTGTATGTTTTATATATAAAATATATTCTTGATGTTTTTCTTAGCACTATCGGACAAACTGATATATTAATAATTGATGGAATGATATCAGAAATGGGTGCAGCCTTGAGTAATCAATGGGAGAAAGCAGGATGGAATGGAGTGTATCCTCCTCCCAGCTTCTATGCAGTTTTAAATACATATCTCATTAATACAATTTCTATGATGGATAAACACCAGCTGATGCTGTATGTTCTGTTGGATATGGCTTCATTTTTATCTGACAGACAAAGTCATTTGGTAGAAAAGTTTATGAAATTTCCTGCAGTATTTTGTTTGAATTCAAGCCATGTAAAAATTGTTCATAGTTTCTGGTTATTAGATCATCAAGATTTTGAGGTATTTCGTTTTTAAAGAAAAATATTTGTACCAAATGCTGCTTATAGAATAATAATAATAACAATTGAGTTAAATTTATTTCAGGAAGCAATTTCTGTTCTATTAGATCCAATGATAAATTCTCTGGATATTTTACCATGGCAACACGTTAGAATTTTAAAGGCATTTTTATATCAAGGAGAACATAAAAAAGCAATGAAGTATTATCAAATAAGAAATCCTCCTCATCAGACTCCCGAAGAAGTAAAGCTGTATCTTACAATATATTTGGCTAATGGGTAATTATTTTATTTAATTTTAATATAAAGAAAGGCAAAACTTAAAGTTAAAACTTCCTCCTGAAATTAACTTAAAAATACGAAGTTTGTATTTATTTTGAAATCATCTTTTTGTCTTTGTTTTAGATTAACAGCTCAGGCATTTCATTTCCAGCGTAAATTTCACAATCAAGGAAGTGCGGAAGACCTTTTGAATCATTTTTTTCTTGGCTGTCAGCAGAGTAAGGCTTTTAAATTTAAACTTCAAATTTAGTTGCGTATTTTGTAAATATTTATTATGTAGCATAAAAGTTCTTCCATAAGTATAATCTAAGCATAATTATGATTTTCTCGTGTTTGAATACTACGTTATTAGCATAAATTTTTTTACTGTAGTTGATATCTACTAAAATTTTGAAATAGGATTATTCTAGCTCAGCTTTATAGTGAATTTTATTCTTTTAGCAGGATTTAAAAAAGATCAATTAAAATTTAAGTTTTATAGTAATTTACAATAATGGCATTAGTTAATGAAATGATAATTGTATTTGATAATTCAACTTAAGTAAGTGATCCATAAAGCATATTTTGTAGTCAGATTCTAGAAGAAATATGGGCTAGCCTGCTAGTCTTTTATCTGTGAAAAGTAATCACTACAAGATAAATATTAATTATGTTAAATAAGTATTTAGCTTGTATTGATTACTGTTCGGAAATATAGTAAGGTTTTGTTTTATGGGGGATTGATGTAAACAGATGACAAATGATTAGGTTAACTCGCTGAATCTCTTTCTTAAGTCAGCAAACTGTGCTTCTCCAGTTTCTGACATTTCAAACACAGAACAATTGAATACTACTCATTGTGGTGAATACCTTGATTTGCATGCATTTTTTTCAAGTAGTCTACTCAATATAATAAAGTATTGCTCTGTATATTCAGAAACATTGGAATGAGATGTTATTCATTATAGTAAACACACAAATGAAATATTTAAAACAGATTTTAACATGTTTTTTGTTAATTATAAATAGTTGCATAAGCATAGGAACACACGTGCAATTTTCTGTTTCATGTTGTTGTTTTAATTGCAAAAATGAAAACGAAAAACAGTTTTTAATATGAATGCACACGCAATTAAAAAGACACATCCAGACTTATTTTTACCCTAGGAATGCACATTGGTTTTCTGTTGTGTGACAGAAAATTTCATGTGTATTCCTATGCTAACATGGGGCACTTGGCAGTTTTTAATCATTGATTTCAATTAAATGTTGTATTTACTTGTACTTAAATAGCATAGGACTATTCAGGCATTCTTGAGAAAATCATGACAACCATTAATTACAATACAGAAGACTCTTTGACAAATTTGTGGTATAGTGTGATTAGTTAAGGCACCAAGTGAGCTGGAATAGTGAATTTTTAACCCAGGTGAGAACAAGGGTTAAAAATTCATGATTAAAACTTCATTATTCCCACCCACTGTCCTAAATTCTAAAACAGTTGACTTGGGTGTGGTCACCGATTCTATACCATGTCCCCTCTCTGTATGCATTTGCTGCATTTTCAAGAAACTTGGCCTCCTACTGTTTCTCTACCCACAGCCATCTTTAAGCAGGCTCATCTGCAGTGATAGGGACAGGTTCTCACTTATGGGGTTTATGCTGTACTCCTCTTGCATCAGACAGCTGAGGAAAATATATGGTAACCATAGCCGTGGCTAGAATGCTGGCAGGTTGTTTAGCGGATATTGCAGCAGTGGGATATTGCAAAATGCTGACCAGAGAAGTCATGAAGTCCAATTTCAAATCCTTGGGGACTCAAACTACCCTCCTCAGGGTTGTGCCAATCATAGAACATTATTTATTTGGGAAGCCCTTCTTCCTTCCTACCTTGAACCTGTGCAATACATTCACACTTGAGCTTCCTAACTTGCAGATTGCATTTTTTAAATTTTTTCTTTGTAGGCTCTATTATATATAATAGTGTGAAAGTATGGTGATCATTCAAAAATTGACTCCCTCAAGATTTTTACATTTTTGGGTCTTGGAATCTTGAAACGTTGAGAAATGCAAAAAAATTTGGGAATTTTTCTTGCACGTATGGATATTTTGTTTGCCCCCTTTGAAGCTTAATAAGTTGTGGGTGTTTTGTTGAAAATTTCCTGAAATTTTGCAGGAAGGTTTTTATGTTAGGTGGATTGATGCTATTAAATTTTGGTGGTTAAAGATCAAGAGGATCATATGTCATATTTCAAGTAAGGTTGGACTTGTTGATTTTGCTTGTTATTAGCATTTACAATTTTTTTATAAAATTCATCCCTACCCTGAAAATTAAGCTCTTTGCCATTTTATAATAATTAAAAATATAAAAAGTTTTTAATAATAAAATATCATAACATGTGATGCCCCACACACAGTTTAAATGTGGTTGGATATTTTAGCCATGACACCACACTACCCTAGCAATTTCATGTTATAATGTGCCACAAACTCATGCTGTAAAAAATGTTTTGAGTTCTGTTGCAGTTTTTGTTTGCCTTTTATACAAATTTTGTTCTTCTTATACTTTCAAGTCCCAAATTTAAATGTTTGGAATATTTAAATGTTGAGAATTTTATTCTAAATTTGAAATATTCATTAGCCTAATGGTGATGATGATGATTTTGTATCGTTGAAAGTACTTGCATTATAAAAAAATTTTATTGCTGTTTGACAGTATATGCTTCTAGTATTATAGTGGGTCCTGCATCTTTGGTAAAGTTTAAGTACAAGTAAATAACACAGGCACAAAATTTTATTGAAACAATGATTACAAACTGCCAGGAGCTACTTGTAAGTGTCTAGGCCATTATCTGCAATTACTCTGGGTGAATCACAAATTTATATGGTATTTTGTTTTATGCAATGCTGACACACAACCTCACATAAAATAAGACCATGCCATACAGAAAAATTTCTTAAAGCACAAAAATGACATTGGAAAATATATATATACTATTAGATGAACTTGGCATTGCTTGGGCAAAAAGTAACGATAGCAAAGATTAAGATTATTACATTATACCAATCTTATACGTTTTCACAGAATGCGAGAATTAGGTTCCCCTGTTTCCAAACTAATTAGAGAATTTTTAGGTGGTCTAAAAATGTGTTCGATTTCTCGCAAAAATGCAAAAAACCGCTGTAAATATCTATCTTTCCCTTAACATTTCCATTCTTCCACTTTCATTAAGGAATACACTTCTTTTATCCCCATGTCCACTTCCTGTTCAGCTATTAATATGTCAAAATGACCATTATATCTATCTCCATTAAACCTTAGTCTCACCACATTTGAAGTTTCCTTTCGAAAACAGCTATCTAATTTATGTCCTATATAAATTTCAAATTTACACACAAATAATTCCGATGCTGCGTGTAATTCAACAGTGGATCCATAAGTGTTCAATCGTCCCATCTCATTTTTATACTCCTCCACAGTTTTGTAACAGTTACCATTAGATGCTGCTGTAAATGCTCCAAATTCCTGTCACTTATCAGCCACATACGAAACAATTCTATTCCTTACTCTTATATGATCCGAGGCAGTACCGTATTCAATATACGCTATGCTCGAAAACAGGCAGTTACCATCTTCTTGTATAGGAATCAAAAAATGTGGTATCCTACTAAAACGCAGTTAAAAATAAAAAAATTGCATCTAAAATAGTACAGTAGAAGCCGAGTTCTTCACGGTAAGCCTTAATTCTGTCCCTCTCACCTGTGGAGGGATTTTCAATAAATCCCTTCTTAGTGTACGTTCTCACGACATACCCTAAATGTGTACCAAATTTCAACTTTCAACTCCTAACCATTTGGGCTCTGTGCTTATTATTATTATTATCATCATCAACCCATCTCAATTATATTATAAGATATATATTAAGATAAAATACTTCTTATATGAATATATTTATTGTTTTAAAATGAGAAATATTATGAGATGAAAAATAAACATGGAAAAATCATTTTCAAAATTGTATATTGTAACTTTGTTTAAGGTAGTTAACCTTTTATTGCTCTTTTTATGAAATTAATAAGACCATTTGCATTGTATAATTAAAACAAGGAATGTTTTATCCATTTATTAATAATATATATATTAAATTTCATAAACATTTTAATAAAATTTGTATTAAATTATACAAATTAATCTGAATTTTTATTGATATTTCAACTTTTGAAAACATATTAGTTTACCTGAATGAATCTAGAAACTGTATCTAATAAAATCTGTATCATGTGAGACTTAATATTTAAGTATTAAATAAATACTTATCATCTTGGAAGTTGCAAGTTAACACTTCAAATTTCATTTCACTCGTATTTTTTACTGTTACACGGGGGTTTTATAAAATATTAAAAAAATAATTATTATTGATTTTAATAAAGTATTATTTATATTACTGATATAGTTGAATCCTGTTTATACATTTTTCAAAGAATGTAAGAAAAACATACAATTGAAACTACTTTAGAATTACAAATTAACACTAGACAACAATTTGTTTGCATAGTTCTTAACAAAGAAGTTTCAATTTATTATAAGTATAATATACATATAATTTCACATTGTTTTACTTTTCCTTTTATATTGTTGTGAAGTCATGTGCTTTTAAAAAATTGACCAATTTAGTTTATTTCTTGTTTTTTTTTATATTGAACTTTTTACACACTGTCAGTTGTATCCTTCTGCTGAAGTCACATGAAAGAATGGTTAGCTCACATTGACAAGTGAGAAACTAGAGAACAATTTTCATCCACTTAGCAAAATTGGTTTACAAGGCAAAAAATTTCAATTTGTTGACTGGCAGAGCACTTCAACTAGTCAGACAGAGCAAAGTGAATTATACATATGATGACATGATATGTATGATTTGCTTGGCTTTTTGCATCTCCTGGCAATTTGCTATGAGTGTGGACAAAGTTAAAGTGAATACATAATTCAATTTTTCATTTCTTTAATAATTGATTTAAACTTTTGGCAAGACTATGTGTTGTTTATAAAATTGCGGTGCCATCCAGCTTAGAGGTATGAAGGAGTACATTACATATCAGGACTTGCAATTTGGCAGAGAGTATCAGGTACCCGAATCATTCGCACATAAAATAAAATACAAAATGGTGACACTGTTTCTATAAACAGCAAGAGTGTGAAATTTGCACATGTGTTGCTCGTTGGGAAGTTGGAAATATGAATGTTGCAAAATCAAATTTTGACAAACAAATCTTCGAAAAAACGCATTTACCTGTCACGTGTTATTCCCGACGTACGTGTGGTCGCGACGTGCTGACCGATTGATCAGATATATCTCGTTTCAGCATTGGAACGTTTTTGAAACTAGATGGCACTAGTCGTTATAATTTTTTATTAAAACTAACTTCTGAAATAAATATTTTTTTTGTTTTTTACATTTATTAATATATATATTTTGCTTGTGCAAAATACAAAATAAAAAAATAATTTCGGACAATGTAATAGCCACAATTATCTTTTTTCAAAAACGGGAAATTTTTGTTAGGCTTCGACAAAAATTCAAGCAGGGTCGACACTCAACGGAGAGAAATTTCGACATTGGATAGGTTAATTTCACCGAAAATGCATTGTGGACGACGTCGTGACCGTGGTCGGCAAAGTTTGAACAATCGTGCTCAAAACCAGTGATACCAAAGAAGATTGGAAGTAGCGAGTCTCGTCCCAAATACGGCCTTGCCTGTTTACTTGTTTTGTTTCAAAGTGGATAATGCATAAGTGAGAAAAAAGTGCAGTAGGGTACTGAAAAATATGACGTATAAGTGCAAAATTGTTAAAATGAAAAATAAACGACCGAAGTGTTTTATAATGGAGAAAGTACCGTGCAGAAAATATTTAACATATAATTGCAAACAATATACAACGGAGAAATGTAATAACGGGATTGGACTGCAGATAGTATTATTTATCTTAAAACTTAATATTCCATTCATTAAATATTTTTTAGCTGGAAATCTTGATGCATTGTTTCAATTGCATTTAAGACCTTTGGAAGAAGATGCCTTGATTAGCTTTCTCCATAATAGTTCTGATCCTAAAGCTCAGGAACTGCTCATTATGTTCTTTCTGCAACGTAGTCGACCTATCGAAGCAGCCTATCTAAACGAGAAATTGAATTCTCAATTTTCGGTAAATAGTAACTTTAAAAATTTACATAACGTATAAGTTAAATATTAATTTTTTCTGAATTCTGAACAGACACAAGATTATCAGAAAGCTGCAGCTCGTAATGCACTTGTGAATGGCTACATGCAGATACTACCAAAAATTCAAATGCAGTTAGTTAAAGAAATTGGTTCCCAGTCGTCATCTAAATTTACGACTCAAAGACAAAGTAAGTAAATATTGTTGTATATTTATTTTTGGTTGGTTATTTTAAGAATTTGGAAGTATTTGGTTAATTATGTTACTGTAAAATTTAAAAGATTTGACATTTCAGAAGCTAAAGAAAGTTTATTCTATTTTATGTTTTTTTTAAATTAAGAATCTCATTAAAATAGTTTTTCTTTTCTTTTTTCAATTAGAAAATTTTCATTCTGAAATTTAATGAAAAAAATTGTTAGTTTATATTATTTAGACAATCTCATAGAATACATGTAATAGATCTCGTAAATAAAAATGACAAAATAAATTTGTAATGTAAAAAATTTTTTGATTTAAATCCTTTAATCACTTTAAATTATTAATAATCTAAACAATAATCCTAAGTACTAACTGACACCACTAATTGAAAAATGTTACTTATTTTTTCACAAAATTTTGATTGGTCTAAATGGTTGAACCTTGGTTTCTTTTTAGGAAAACAACAGCTTTATGCAATCTCTTCAATTTGTGATCTGTTGTTGTTTAATATTGCTTTGCATGGCCATTTTTCTGAATTATCAGTTATATTCAAGAAATAAGTAATTTAATTTTATTAAAGCGTATTAATTAATAAAATTATAAATTTTCTTTCAAATATTATTTCAAAATTCACATGTAAGTTTTTTAATACCGATTTCGTAAAATTTTATCTTCTTTTATATTTAAGTTCGAGCAAAACTAAATTTGATGTTTTAAAAAAAATTAGTTATAGTTTAATGTAAAAAGTCAAATACTATTTGTTTATTCTTAATTAGGGTGTTATTTCTGTATTTAATTTTATGCTTAAATTATTACAGTAGCATATTCACATGAAATGACAATCCTATTGATTGAAATAAAAAAAGCTGTAAATTTAAATGAATTGATCTTTCATTTAAGTAATTTTTTGTTTACATTTTTAATGTTGTTATTTCTTAATCTATGTATAAAAATAAAGATTTAAAATATATATTTGTATTTTTATTTATCTTTAGGGGCAAAATTTGACAACAAAAATTGTAAGATTTTTTCTTCACGAGTTTTCTCACTTTATTATTTAATTATCTGGAATGTGATTGACCGGTCAATTTTATTGATTTCTTTCAGAATTCTCTTTATTACAATATAAAATCCACAAGTTTTATAAATATTTAATGGTGATGAAATATCTAAATGCTTTTGTTCCACAATTTTTTACAGATCTTAGTTTTTTAGACTTTTCTGCTTAATTTATTTAAAGTGCAAAGTTTTGTTTCTTTGATTTAACAGCGTTCATTTTCTCGTTATTTAAATTAGCTTTATATCTGCAATAATATAAATGCTTTTCGGAGAAATCATAAATATTTTAACGTCTTTAGTACAAAAATACTTTTCCCAATTGAAGAGAGAGAACTCCTTTTTGATTACTAGATCAGTTCTAAAACAAAAGTGAAGAATGTATAAAGATTATTGATTTGTAAGAAAATGATTGTCCCTAAACGTACCTAAAACATGTGAGATATGTTTAAGTTAAAAATTGTGGATCTATAAGCATAAGATGTGAGATGACAAAGCTAGTACTACGTCTAGTTATAATGAAAATGATTTCTCATTTGTATATTGTATTTTCTGATCTTATTTATTAAATGTAAATTCAACAATAAGACTTATTTCCAAAAATGTAAAAGTTACTCCAAAATACAGTAAAAGATATTAAATTTATTAATTAACTGTTAACTATTATATTTCATTGAAAATGACAATATGTTTTGACATTTAATGAAACCACAACAGCCAGATATTGGAGTGTTGGCAAATGTGATGTGATGGAGAATGAAGAAAAGTAACTGCACATAACAAAATATCATTTACAAAGGAATACAGTTAGTATAGTAAATGATGATATTTTTTCTTAAAATCTTTAAAATTATGTTTTTTTTTTTTAAAGTACAGTAAAAACCCTCTATTAATGGACACTCCCGAATTGCGGACGTCTCTACTTAATGGACATTTTTACAATCCACAGATCCTTCAAATAGGACATGTATAACATTTACTTCTACATAATGGATGCCTTTGTCCGTAACCTACCTGGCAAAAACACAAAGTTATGTCTTCATTATTCTGAAAGAATTAATTATGTATGAAATAATATTTTAAAATGGAAACAAAGAACTGTTCAAATACTCTTTCAGACAACGAATTTTGAGCATAGGCTCCAAATAAAGACTGGCTTAAAATAGGAATAGAGGAGGAGGACAGGTTGTAAAAAGCCAAACAATATTCTTTATCTTTTAGAGAAGACTAATCTGGTTAAGTTGTCAATCACCATTTATTGTCATACATGTGAATGTTATTAAACTTTTGTGTTATTGTTGAAATTAAGCTTATGATACCAAAAAACTATAAATTTTTGTAAAGTTATTCATTCATTCGTCCAACAAGTATCGTAGGTAGTACAGTAGTAATGAAAAAACAAAGTTTTAAGGTTATGACAAGCGTGTTTATGAAATTTGAAAGATTGTGTTATCTGAAGGCAGTCACATTAAGAATAGGAAGATGTTTGATTTTTACACGTTTATGATGTATGATTCTCAAACACAAAACACGCTAAAATTTTACCATTTTTCTGTTCAAAATAACAGTTTCATTTTTTTTTTTTTTTTGTTACTTTCATTTGAGTTGTTTTTGATGAATTAATAATTATTCAACTTTTACTTTTTGTTGTAATTTTTACGTTCCATTTATCAAAGTATCCCATTTTATATTTACAATTGAATTAAAGTGAGATGTATACAGCTGAAAAGATAAATAATATACTGTATATAGCCTATATTTTAATTATATATGCTATGTATACATTTTGGTCTTTTCACATTCCTAACACATATTTGACGTTTTCATAGTTCATAAAGTATGGCCAGCAGCACGTACTGTACCTCCCAATATCGAACAAACTTCACGGTCTTGTTGGTGTCTGCCATTTGGAAGTTACCATAGATGAAAATGATTTTAGTACAAAAGTAGTTAAATGGTTGAAATGTTGAAATTGGAAGTGTATTGGAAAATTGTTTAGCTTGTATGGAAGATAACCCACTGAAGTGGGAAATATTGTAATTTCCAAAATGCATTTGAGTAAAATAGAATTGTTGATTGGTTATTTATAATTTCTAGAAAATTAAATTATTTTGATCTGTAATATATCAATATTAAGGATACAGAATAGAAGCACATTACGGATGAATAGGTTTAAATGTGATTATTAATAATTTTAAATTAATATGAATAAACTTTTTTTAATTTTTTTCTGTAGCTATACCAAAACCACAGCCATTGTCATCCACTATAAAAGTAAAAACACTTGAAGCAGTTTCTCGTTCAGATCTTCATTTGGCAGTCATCAATAAAGTAAAGGAAATACAAGAAACATCAATGGAATCCGAAAACCCTTTTAATAAGAGGCAAGATGTCATAAGTTTTCATTTACACTTCAAAGAAAAAAAGTTTATTAAATATTTATTTCATGTTACTTTTAGTTCAAAAGGAAATAAATTTTGGAAAACCGATTCAATTCCATTTATTGGAACACCTCTCTCTCGCAATGAAAAATCGACAAAGTGCGTAATTATTTAAAATGAATTTAATGTAACACTCTCTCTCATTCTAATGTGTTAATTACAATTCAGTTGTATTTTAAAACGTACTCTTACAGTGAAACGAAACAGGTGATTTTTGCAACACCTATCATTCGACACCTTAATAACGAAAAAGAATATTCCGTATCGCCAAAGTCTAGACTTTACGATTCGTTTCGTCACTCTGAAAGTGATAAAAAGTGAGTGAGTTTGAAGCATTTCTCATTATTATTTATGCAAATTTATACTTCTTTTTTGTTTTTTTTTCTTTGGTTGTTGTTACAGAAGAAATTATAGAATTTTAAGCGGAGAAGTTTCGTCTTTACTTCAAACACCGCCAATAAGGAAAAAAACTCCAGTGGGACGCTCAAAAATATTAGACCAAAGAAACAGTTTGATGAATGTAACTCCTCATTCAATTTTAAAAGTCAGAAGTGAAGGTTCTAAAGTTGAAAATATGTATTTGGAATCTACAAGATTATCGCAAAGTAACTTAAATGGTAAGACCCTAACAAAATAATTAAAATGTTTATAAAACACAAATTTAATAATTCTTTTTTAATGTTTCAAAGATGTCTTTGAGAAATCTGATTACAAAGATGACGATAGCACAAATCCAAGTGAAAGCATTGACATCACCGAACAAGAAGGTAAGTTGAATAACAACAACTGTAATTGAAATATTAGTTATAATTCAAGCAGTAGATTTTAATTACTAGTAATTGGGACACTTGAGGACTACAACATTCTGGTCCAATTAATCACTCCAGTCACTTGTCCATTTTGTTGTTGCCTTGGAGGTGTGTCATGCAGAATTATCCTGTTAAAACAGAAAATTTTCTGTACCAAGAGGCCAGGCAAAGGCTGCTAAGTGCATGTTAAGATACTGATACATGTTGATATGCTTTTTTTTTTAGTACAGTGATTAAATCTGTTTCTGCTTTTCAAACCATAAAAGAACCACCAAGATTTTGACAATTCATCTGGATTTTATGTTACGATCTGGTATCGTGCCAATAAAGTGTATGCCATCTAAATTAAAATATTTTTCTTCGTATACCTAATAGTCTTAGGGTCATAGAGCACGTGAAAAAGAATGCAGTGGTGGATTTCTTGTAAGGTGCATAGCTACTTCACTTGATATCAGATGGATATCTCTTCATAACTGTATTTCTTGTTCACAAGTTCTTTTTGGTCCTTGACCAGCCAGCACTGTGCAAATATCATATTTCATTTAATGTTAAAACAACAACATCTTAGTATAGCATCTACTCTTGTAGGTAATACTTACTGACATAGCAATTTGCAAATTGATAAAATAGCTGTAAAATTTTTGTTTTCATCATATATACAATTTAAAATTTGAATTTTTTATTCTTTAGCATTGATCTTTAAAATAAATCATACTTCCAAGATAAAATGTTTTTATTTTTACCATGATGTCTTCTGTCATCGTTCATTTGACAGAAATTTTCATATTTTCACACACGTTAAAAGTTTTCACCGATTTAATATATCAATGTATCACATGTTGACACGTGAAAAGATATTTTAAAAGATTGCAAAATCATTCATCAAATAATGTAGTATACTTAACAATTATTGCATATTTGCATTTAATAAAAAATTAACAGTCATCGGTTTAAACAGATTGGGAGATGTTCCTGAATGTAATATATTCATTAAAATTATAAAACAGAAATATTGAAAGTATTAAATATGAAAGTTTAGAAATAGGTATAATGTTAAACAGTCTTATCAATAATATGAAGAGATAAATTGAAAAAAGCTAACTATGCTTCAAGACTTTCCATTTCTGCAAATTTAAAATAGATTTATATATGTTTATATATTTATCTATTTATATATAAGAGTATGTTTGTTTGTTCTTTGCTATACACACCTAGGCCATTTCACCAATTGCTACGAAACTCTGCATTTATGTTAACATGCTTCAAACTTAAATATCACTCCAAAATATCGATTGGATTCCTATACATCAGTTAAGTTCTGCCTACATTCTGTTTGCTGGGTTTACACATCTATTGGCAAACCTTAAGAAAATGATAAAATAAATATAATTCTTAAAATGGATATAATTTTTAAAAATATATATTATATTCACTTCATTACTGTGACGATGATATAGCATGAATTAAATGTGCTACATTACTACTGAACAGGTAGCAGAAAGCACTTGCCTGCACAGAATCAAAAGTGTTACCCTGTGAAAAGTGTATAAGTATTTAATTTTTTACATCTAACAAGTAGGGTTTTTTCATTTCTGAATGGTACTTTCTTAATTCTAGTAAGTGATCTTCAGTAGCTGAGTGAATGAAACCACTGAATAGCTGGCAGTTGGTTGTGGGTTCAGGCATGGCCAACGGGCTGGCCACATTTGGTAACACCTTAAATAGAGGCCAGCTTTACATAAAAGTCTTCCCAGGATGCATACCGTCGGCAGATCACTCAAATGTCACATTGCCGTAACCAAATAAACCAAACTAATTCTAATAATTTTTCTATAAGCACAATATTAACAAAGACATACTTCCCATGTAGTTTATACAATATTTTTTTTTTTATTTAAACAAGTTTTATATGAAAAATGTCTGCGAAAACAGAAGTCTGTTGGATATTAAGGTTAGCAACTTCAATCCCATGCGGGGCTATCATAATCTATCCAAAGCAGATTACTTTTTCAAACATTAATAGTAGACTGGTATTAATTAATAGATATTGACCAAATTCTGTTTTGGGAGGAGGACGACAACTACTATTGCTCGAATTAAGTTCGACTCCTTTCCGCAACAGTTTCTTCATTCTATTGGACCAGTGGTATGGTGGTATTCGAATAAGAGAATTGCACAAAATGTGGTTTTAAGGGTGCCTACCTTCAATATGTGGTATGTTTTTTCAGAAATTTGATTGGTTGGCTGATTACCGTTTGATATTCGGCTGTGAATGGTTGAGTTTCTTAAAGTTAACATTATAAAAACATTATGATATCTGAAAAAATTTAAGATACTGTATTTTCAATTCTTGTCTACTCGACCATTGAAAGTGTGTTATTTCGTACCATCTGAGTCTCGTGATAAACGTGAGAGTGGAAGGCTAAAACGACCAAACTCTTTATATGGTTTTCGTTTTAATGTTTATGTTATAGTATTTGATAGTTTATATAACTACAAAGGTTATTTTACGTGAGAGTTTATTACACTGAGTGACCAATCTAACACATTTAAAAAAAGTTTTTTATTCTTCTACTGTACACAATTTAAACCCTTATGTAAGATAGTCTTCATAGTTATATAAATCAAATTCTATAACATAACATAATAGAAAGGTCAGAAGTATGAAATACTCTAACAAACTTAACGTTTGTTGTTGTTTTTTTTTTTTTTTTTGCCTGGGTAACACTGGGCTTACCTGCTAATTAAAAATACTTTAATCAGACAGTTTAGAAAAAACACTTACTGGGCTGATTTTGAGACAATTTTTAAATAAATTACTTCAATTTTTTTTTACTTTTATTTAATGTATACGGCTAAATTTATTATGGTTAAGTAAACTTAATTTTGTTTCAATTATTTCAGTTTCTTTATATATTTTATTACAAAACACATCAGAATGTATAACCTGACAATATTTCTTTGTTAGAGTATTTTATATATATATATGAGCTTTTTCTAAAAGTTTAAGTGTGAGTTTTATAGAACACCTTTTAACTAGTCATTATGATAAAGACTCCTATTATCCTATTTTAAAATTTTAAATAATTTTTTGAAATTGTCGATTTTATTTTTTAGTTAATCAGCCCTTAAAACAAAATATAACTTTTAAATTGTCGATTTTCTATTGGAATATATATTTATTCTTCTTTGTTCAAACAAAACTAAATAGAAATAATGGTGTTCATATTTTTTATAATCTTAATTGAATTTGTAAATATAAAATTTAATTTTTTTCACATTTCTGCCAAATTATAAAATTCTATAAAAATATTAGATGCTAATCCTTTTAAAATTCAAACATTAAATGCTTACTATTTTAATATTATAAACAAAAAATTTTAAATTGAATATAGTTTCATGACGTAATTTTCATTTAAATTAGTCGTAAGAAAACACGAACTTATCGAACACATATACGTTTTTATCTTTATTTTCTAGATTCAAATGTCAAACAATTAAGGTTTAAAGTTCCTGAAGTTCGTTCACCTCTTGGTGGCATTACTGGAAAATGGTAATAAAATAATTATAATTTTGGTTTTAATGATAGGATAGAGTATAACCTAATAAATGACAATTAATAATTTATATATTAATGCTTGTCGCAGTCTTCGTTTTCAGATTTCTTTTAATATTTGTGAAAGATTATAGTTGGAAGAACAAAATTTATTTGTAAAAATTGTAATAAAAGGATGTAATAAATTATCACTTTTAAAAGTATTTTAAAAAACTGAATAATTATACTGTATATTACACAATACAATTTTTGAATAAGACTTTAAAATGAGTTTTGTTTCTTTAACTGCTGTTCTTATTATTGAAATGTTCAAAAACTTTCAGATTGAATAAAAGTTGTGTTGTAAAAACATTTGTAAATTAATTAAACGGATTGATTATTTTTCGAAAGAAATAAGCAACTAAATTTATTTTCTAGGTTAACACCAAATAAAAGTATTTTAAAAAGCTTTTATGAGAAGAACATGTTGAAAGAAAAGTAAGTTTTTCTCTTTTCTGAAAATCTGCAAAATTTAAAATATTCGTCGTATAATAAAAATTTTCTATCATGATTGATTAAATTTAAAATTTATTGTATTGAATTATCAATTAGTTATAATATTACCAAATGTAGAAGTGTAGAATGTAGTGCACGACCTTCTCTTCACGATAATGTGACTACACAGACTGTTGGACAAGATGTTTATCTATCTCCAAGTATAGTAAGTGGTAAGTTTTATTTTTTTTTTTTTAAATTAGCTGTGCCATTTTTTAGATATTAATTAAATACATTGTTTTATACTAATCCGAATAATGATTAATGGTTATATTTTTAGAAAAAATGGAACTAGGAGAAGAGGAAAATATTCCTTATAAAGATGCTCCTGTGCTTAAAGAAAAGAGTAATATTTGTTAAATCTTATTAAAAAAATTCAAGATGATTTGTACTCTTATTTTTATTATTAAACTTTCAGATTTTCCAGTTCCTGAAATTGAAATGAGAGAAGAGTCTCGAGCCACTTCCGAATCTTCAGACAAAACAGAACAAATGCCACAGATGGAGTATTACGGAGACGATTTGAAAAAAGAAGTGAAACAAAAATTATTTGACAAGAAAGAAAGTGAAACAGAACCTTCGCTTGTTTTGTCAGATTCAGAAAGTGAATACGAAGAGTGTTTAAAAGATGAATTAACAGAAGAAAGACTAAGAATAGAGTCGGAAGATTTTGGTATAGAAAAGTCTCGCGATAAAGAAATGGAATCCGAATCTATAAGTAATTAATTCACATTTTTATAATAGTCTTTAGTTTTGATTACTAAAATTGTACCTGACATTTAGGAATAATTATTTTAAAATTTTCAGACTTATATTCAAAAAATGAAGAGCTGTCTTTATCCCATATTTCTCCAATGAAAACTTCAATTAATTTGCATTTAACTCCAGAAAGTACTCCAGAAAAACATTCTTTACAAATTCCAGGAGAGAAGTCATTAACTGTAAGTAACTAATAATTACATGCATCAGTTTATTTTACTACATAAATATCAGTATTAATTCTAGGGCTTTCATTGATTGCAGATTATAATATACATTTTCAAATAGAATTTATTATTATTATTATATTAGGATCTGTAAAAATTTCAGCAGATTAATTTTTTAAGATTGAAATGCTAAACTATAAACTATATTTTGTAAAAATCTGATATAATTCAGATTGCAATCTGTTCAATCATTTGTTTAACTTAAAAATTCTATCAATGAGCAATGATCTTACTCTACATGATTGCAATGAATGCCTGGAACAATAATTTTTATTTATGTAGAAGTAACAGACTCCATAATTTCATTATACAAGGTGTGTGTGAAAAGTTCGGTGAATGGTCTCATAAAATAAAGGAAACAAGAGATACAAACAAAATATCTTTACTGGCATTCAAAGTAATCGCCATTAGCGATAACACACATTTGACATCGGTTGTACAGCTGCTGGAAGCTGTGAGCAAACGTTTCTTTCGGTATCGCACGAAGCACCGTTGTCACACGTTGGATCTGCACAATGTCGGAAAAGCATAGGCCCTTCAGGACTCCTTTGAAGCGGGGAAACAAGAAGAAATCTGCAGGTGCCAGATCTGGAGAATATGGAGAGTGTTGAGGAACTGTCACCTGGCGTGTAGCGAGGAAGTGCCATACGCAGCTCGCAGTGTGCAGATGGATTTTGTCATGGAGCACAGTCCACTGTCCACTCTGGTACAACTGTAGCCGAAGTTACCGGATGCATTTCAGCAGCTGTTTCAAAACTCCCTCGTAGAATTCTGCATTGATGGTTGTATCGCTGGGTAAAAATTCGTGATGGATCAAGCCCTTACTGTCGAAAAAGGCAATCAACATCTTCCTTTCCGTCTCTGAAGTGTTTAAACCACTCAAAAACACACTGTTTACTCACTGTTTCCACACCATACACTTTCACTAACATTTCGTGTGTCTCCGTCACCGTTTTACCTAATTTGAAGCAAAACTTGATGTTCACGCATTGCTCCATTTTGCAGTGACCCTCCTCCTCACACTGACTGCGTTGCATCGTTTGTTGTGCGCACTTCCATTTAACTGTCGTGATTTCGACGCTAGGGGGCATTAGTTGGCAAGTCTCTCACTACGTCTGCATGAGTGCAACATCCCAACCAGCACGGTTATTCAACTATGGGACCATTCACCGAACTTTTCAGACGCACCCTGTATACATCTATCAGACATCACCCTTTTTCTGGGAAGAGTCATGTGAGCTATAAAGGATATAATTTTATAAAAATTGTGTGCTGCAAGATCTATTAATTCTACTCGACTTTTTAAAAGTTCATATGCTCTGAACTAGTTCAAACATTGTTGGTAAAATATGTCAGTGAAAACAAAGTACACTGGCCAGGTAAATATGCTTTAGGTCATAGATTGGAGACTTCATATATACATTATAATATATATAATTAAGTTAAAAACTAATATTTTTGCGTAAATAGGTTAAGATAGATTGTTTTTCATTTGAATTTGAGCAGCAATTAGAAAGGTAGATAGCGTAAATAAATTCCATCGTCATTTGAATTTCCTACTAAGTTTAGTGAAAATTCAACAACCAGTGATGGCTGAACATTTGGATGCTCAAATGGCAGAAGACAATTGAAAATTATTTTAAAAGGACTGATGATTAATTTGAGAACTCTTAAAGTATAGTAATATATGATTGCTCTCCTTCCATATATTTTTCCTATTGTACGAGTATGTTTTTTATTAATACAGTATAATAATATGCAAGTAACAAATGTTTTCTTTTCAAATGATTAAAACCATGTTTCTCAACCGTTGTTCTAGGGGTTTTATAGGTCCGCGACATGAGAACCCCTGGATTAAATGGTTCAATTCATCTTACTTTCAATAATTGGCACTCTCTTTAATCCAATACAGATACGGTGCCATGTGTGAGATAAGCAGGGGGTCAGGGGTTAATCCCTTCTGACCACTTAATCTGCACGAGCTGGTAAAGCCCAATCTCTGCGTCTGTTGGGTGAGTGGGGAGTGCATCGGTAAGTGGACAGGTGTCTTTCCGGAAAAAGAAATCGACAGGTTGACAGGTTAACAAATAAAGCATTTATTGGTTAGCTTAGAGTTAACATACAAGATCATCTACAGAACTACTCGATTAAACGCAAGTTATAAAAAGAACAGCTGATAGCTATGCCTATTCCCATTTCTGGGGAGAGAAAGTTCACAGAGTGCTAACAAACAATACCTCTATGCGAGAATGGCCGATATACATCGAAGTATGGAAGAGTCTGTAGCCGTTGAAGGTCTTCTCAGACGGGATTCAAGTCCACTGCACTGAGATCGACTGGCACAAGTACAGAAATAACTTCCGAGTGCGGATGTGCGCCGAGCTTCCGGTAGCTTGCGCTTTTATAGCATTAGTGTGGGAAAGCAGTCCATTGTTGACAATGACTTGGAATTCTTGACAACTAAGTGTCAACTTTCCCACCTAACGTTAGTTGATAGTTGAAGGAGACCTCTGCTCTGATACTCTGCAAGGAGTTTTTTCTTAAGGGGAATGTTTACAACATTTTCGAACAACGAAAATAAAAGGTTTTCTTTCACTAAAAATTTCTCTCTAAAATCCGTGGTCTCACACGTGTGTCAGATTATTAAGGTTGTACTGCATTTGAAATTACAGAAAATGAGGAGGAATTAACAGGTAGTGCATGGTCATTAAGATCTTATAAAATTAAACTATGTCAGTTGCATCATCCATATCATGAACATGAGAATGATTTTTAAGATCTGGTGGATAAGATCTTATTTGTGATTTCTGGTGATTGCATCATCCAAAGCACAACACACTACCTTTGAATGGGTTTTTATGAGCAAAATAGAAGCTTTTGACCATTAACACTACATAAAAAGTGTGTAATTGTTGTTGATTTTAATGCTGAAGATTATCCTCTCAAGAAATAGCACAGAGCTGGATCAGAAGATAAATGAGTGAGTAATCTCTGCCACGATAGGATGCTAAAGCATTGAAGTCTGCAACATGGGTTTAAAAGTCAACCATCCAGTTAAGTAGCCATTACCGATTAGTAAAATGTGCAGATAGTGGCTTATCTGGGCTAAACAGCACGTAGACGACAGCGTTGACATGAGATTCTGTTATGTTTTTGAATGAATGCAGATTTAATCTGGTGTAGATCTGAAGCAAATCCTATAAATGCTATCTGCATCATGCAATCCTTGTTAAAGTTTCCTGTGAGTCAAGTGGTGTGCAGATGCATATCCAGTAAAAATATCAGCAAATTACAGTTTATAAATAGTGCAGGGTACTGTAAAAACATCTTATCTAAGCTAATTCCAACAAACAAGGAGTAACTTTGTAACATGAAATTCTGCATCTTCCGGGATGATTCTGTGCCATGGCACTGAACCAGGATAAAATATAATGTTTCCTGCAGTTTTTTTTGTCATTATTGTCAACTGGCATGCAAATTATTGTTTGGATGAAAAAGCTTTGGCATCTGATCTTGGTCTGATGAGTCCAGATCAGATACTAAAACTGGCCTGGTAAAGACTGATTTCTATATCAGTGGAAAATGCACCAGCAACATAAAACAGAAATGGGAAAGTGATTTCACTTCCTGTCCAGAAGTTTCCATTCATCAAAATTCAGTCAGAAACCTAGAATAGAAAATAATGCATTTACTGTCATGTTTTGACCAATTGAAAAATGTTATTGTTATGACATAGTAGTAATGACAAAGAATTTGAATTGTTTTTAGAAGAGATCAGGAAGTATTCTTTCCTCTATAATAAAATAGACAAACAATATAAGGATGTCAGTTTTAATTGGAGACTACAGTCAACTTAATTCTGCTTGTGATATTCTGGTATTGCAGAAATAAAGTAAACAGATAATGATGGGCAATGGAATCTAATCATTTTTCTGTTTTCTGGTAATGTGGAAATCAGCATTAACAGTTCTGGTTTCAACACTATTGAGAATTGCTGACATAAGCATTATAAAAATTGCAGACAAGAGGCATGAAAATACTCTTTAAGTTGCTATTTATTAGAAGAGTCTGGTATCGTGAGCGTCATACAGATTACGTAAGAAACTCGTACAATCTTGCCTGAGTGCTGCAAACCAGTTATTAAGGCTCCAGATGGTTATATAAAGTATTAGGATCCCAGTCAATGAGAAAAGCTGTTCATGTTATGTTTTTCAGGCCTACTTACACTAAAGATTTTTTTCTTCCATAACTGTAAACTACAAGTTCTTGCAAAAGTGTTCATTAACAGTATTGGTGAAGCTGTGGTGTGTAATAAATTGCATTGATTTTGGTTTCCTCTCTGTACTACATATTTTAAACTATAAATACGTTACTTTGCATATCTGTTGAACACTGTTTTGTATCACAGATTATGTAGTTTTTATGGCTGTTGCCATATATTAAAATCACTGATACTATTAAAAAAATTGTATTGCTAGACAGCATGCTTTTATTCTTATCTCCTGTAATCATTTCTATTCCACATATTTGATACAATTTAAGTTATTCCAGAGTCAAGTGAAACACTAATGAAAATAAAATTCTTGTGTCCCAAATTATATTATTACTTGTTCATGAAAAAAACTGAATTGACATTATAAACTTATCAGCTTATTGGCTTGATAGATGGAAAAAAGATTACAGTGAAAATCTTAAATAATTGCTTCCAAATGGAATTTTTCCAATAATTAAATGTATTTTCTGCTTAAACTTGATCATCACCTAAAAGATTATCCATATATCATTACATCTTATTAGAGCACAGGCCAATCCAGGTGCAAATGAACAATATTGCTATCCTTATTAATCAAGATTTTACATTTAATGAAAGGTCTGCACTTGCCATGGGTTTCTGTGCACTGGTGCAAGGGTGTGCAAAGATGCCTCTACAAGGAACGTGTTTATTTTATTTGTTATGAATGCTCTAATATTTTTGTTTCTCATAGTAGAAAATAACCAATGTCAATACAATAATAATTATTATTTAAAATCAAACACATTTAATGTTTTTATAGGAACTACAGAGTAGTCCTTTTGAAGGAACACGATCACGATCAAGATCTAAATCAAAAAGCCCCAGCTCATCTCACTTAAAAGAGACACCATCTCAACTGAAATCATCTACACTGTTTAAGATGACAACAAGAAGTAAAACAAAAGGTACAAACGACTAGATTTTTATTTCTAAAGAAATATTTGTTACATTTTAATAAGATTAAAGAAAAAGATTTTTCGAATAATGAAATATTTTTCAGAGTTACCAGAAACTACAAAACAAACTGTAAAGACTCCAAGAAAGTCAAAAAAATCTGGAGATGAAAGCAGTGAAACCAAAGGTGTTAATAAATTTTGTTAATAAACTAATATATTTTCTAATAGAGAATGTTAATTTAAGATTATATAATAACTTGTTTCAAAAGCATGGAATGCATCACTTAATATCAATTGGTTACTAGAGCAGAGTGTGATTTATATAATTTCCTATGATTCTAGTGTCATAAGTTGTCATTTGAAAAGGCTCATTTTGCTTTATATTATTCATTTAATCATATTTGCATTTAATTTTCATATGAAATTGAAGGGATGAGTTTAACCATTATTTTTTTATTATATCATTGTCTACATTGGACAGTATAAGAAGTCCAACATAGACAATGATATAATAAAAAATTTAATATAGTAAGGACAAATAAAATAATGGTTAATTCCTTTGCCTCTGTTTCATATTTTGTATGAAAAGTAAATTGTTAAAAAAAACTGAGAAATTAGCCAAAACTGCTATTAAGATTAATATCATAAAGCACCATACATTACATTTTGTTCTTTAACAGAAATTAAATAAATTTAAAACAAATCATTCAATATTAATCATTATATTGAAGATGCTGGTCTGTAGAACTTAGTAAACAATAACATATGTATGCTCTGTAAGGAAAAAAAACCTAATTAAACTTTATTTGTTCCAGCTTGTAGCATAGAAGTGTAAAGTACTTAATTTTTTTAGTAGCTTAGGAAACCGACTATAATTACGGTCGGTGAAACTTCCGTCAACCTTACGGGTACTTTACGCGGATTCGAGATTAGTTTGCCAGGCCTGGGCTTTTAAGCGTGCACCGAAAGATTAGTAATAATAATGATAAATACCAAGTCAAATCAAAAGTTCAAATATATTTAATTAATAACTAGAACGTACTACGAACAAATGTCAATAAGCCAAACAAAATTTATTAACAAAAATCAACAAGTCAACCCGACAATAAACTCGGCTACTTAGCTTAACTTAATAGTAATTCCCCTTGAAATTCGACAATCAAATACTTAGAAACTATGAACAAAATCTCTTACTAATTAAACGTCTATCCGTCACCTCACTATACGAAGAAAACTATTTCCTCAATCCTTTCGATATCATCAAATCGTCAATCGAACTCCTCTTTAACATCTTGGATCATCCAATTATCAATCTGGACTTATATCATAAAATACTTCGCTTTCCAATTAACCTGTCTCTCGAATTCACCTCGGTTTGGAACTCACCTCTCCTTCTTCGGTTCACGTACGGGTTTTATACTGTGAGGTGACGTCACACTTGAGCTGGGTTACTCCCCTTATTTACATACTTAGTTGCTAACATTAACTTTCTTTTCTGGCAGCTTAAAGTTTCTGACAAAGCTTATAAACCGTTTACAAAATATTTATCATAATTTTCTGGGATGTTTAAGACGGTTTATCAAGTATTTCTCTACTAGTGATTGTGGGGACCCCCCTCCATTTTTTTTTCTGCGGAGTGTTACTTCCGTCGGGCAGCGCAAGTGCGCAAGATGTTTCCTATGGCGCTTATTTCTCCGTGAGTTGTTTTATCTTCATTTTTCATTACTAACAAGAGAGTGGTGGGGAACCTTCGTCCTAAATAAACATAAGCCCCAAACAAAAGATAATAAAACAGAAATAATAATAAAATAAAAATAACGTTTGGACTCAGTTCCTTACAGAAGCATTTGTTGTTGACTTTGATTGGTTTAATTGAAATATCTGGACACTAGTTTAGTTATTTTGGCATTGAAACATGATTGCAACATCATGGACAACTTAATTATAAAAATTATATTGGTCTAAAGATCAGAAAAAATATTTAGAGAAATTTAAAGCATTTGGAATGTTTGATATGTTTTACAGCAAAGCTTATTTTACTGTATTTTTCTCTGTGTATTGATGATACATGAAGTTGTTAAAGAAATATTTTTTGATGGGATAATATTAATCATTTCCTTCTTTCTATTTCAATAACTTAGCAATTTAATCTTTTTTGTATAATTGTTGTTGTTATTTAATGCTAGAAAATTAATGAAATTCTTATTTACGTAGCATCCTTCCTCAAATGTAGGTCCAGTAATCTGGAAACATTTTGATTTGATGAAATTAGTTACTCCAGCAAAGTAATTTGTTTGCTTTTCTAAAAGAGAAAAACTCTTCATTCTTGTAGTTTAATAGTATATCTGATACTCTGCTCTAGTACATTTAATACTTACAATTAAATAAATTCCTGATCCAAACTAAATTTTAAAATGCATAATGTTCCTTTTAATTTGCCCTCTGTTACAGAATTAGATGAGACACATTTTACATTTAGTGATCCTAATATAGCAGAAGAACCCAAAGGTTAGTTCTTTTGCTTAAGATTTTGTGTGTTTGACGTAACAATGAATTGCTATAAATATTAACACTTTTTAAAATTTAATTCAGTGAAGTTGCTATGTTGCAGAAAAATAATTACTATGTTTATTTTTTGGATTATAGTTTTGCCTCAGTTATCTACACCTCAGACCTCTGTTCCTTCATTTGTATTTTCTCCACCAGTTACGAGGTCCAGGTCAAGACAAAAAAAGAGTGATGATAGTTTTCTTTCCAACACTTCTATCCTGACAGCCGAGCCACAGTCAAGACAGAAGAAATCTGTAAAAGAAGAACCGACAGATATTTTCATGACACCTATCAGGGAAAAAGAAGTTGCTAGTGTTAAAGAAAGTGCCAGTCATATTAAGAAAAATACTGGAAAAAAGAAAAGGCATGTTTCTTATAATGTTTAAGAATGACATAATTTATAATAATAAAACTATGCTTATAATATTAAGAATTCTTTTCATTTGTAGAATATCAAAATTATCGTTTACACCAGCATCTACTAGTGTCATTAGTTTGGCTACACCAGTGTCGTCATCAGATTCTGCAACACCCTCTCATCGTAGTAGTGGCACGGGTAGACACAGCATGACGCTGAGGAAAGAAAGACAAGCAAAATCAAGGAAATTTACAAATCTATAATCCCAAAAAAGTTTTGAAAATTTTTAAAATAAATATTTTGTACTTATTTCTGATCATTTTTGTATTAAATAGATCTCATCAGGATTCATCTACTGTATGCATTTATCAGAATGTAAATCATATATTATAATCTATTAAATTGATGTACAGATATTTAATAAATTGATTTTCATTTTTCAAAATCATAACATTTCTTTTTGCTGTTGTTATCAGATTTTATATATGAAATGGTATTAAAATGTTTAAATTTTTACATCATTTCATGAGTCAAATGGAATTCAGTTATAAATATGATATAATTTTGTCAAAAATAATGGACTTTCATAATGTTAGTATGCAAATATTATGAACTTATCATTGTGTTTGATGACAGTTAGTTGATGATGGTGATTTTGATTACGTTAATTGCTTATTTATTGTGACATCACAATGCCAGGCTGCAATTTTTAATCATATTTTAAATTAACTAAATTAAAAATATGATTCAAAGTTGCAGGCATTGTGACAATTTGACACTAAATAATTTCTCATTTGATTTGAATTCTCTTGTTTTTTTATAGAAACATTAAAGC
>NW_027122153.1:0-7104 GCF_030686945.1 Centruroides vittatus
AAGAAAGAACATCATCATGCACTATGACGTAAGTAATAACATTAAATTTATTGAAATTTGTAATGACGGCTGTTAATATATTAAATATATAGAAGTCTCTGAAAAATAATATTTCTCCTTGGTACTCTCATGTTGTTAATAATAATTGTCAAATTGATAGAAATAGTGTACAAATTTTACATAATGAACGGGATATTTATAAACGCAAATTTAAAGAACACATAGAAATAATAAAATACAACAATAGTAAAAATAATAATTTGATCAACATTTCTAACGGTATGCAAATTGATCAGAGATGGTACCCTCTGATAGATGGCGCAGTGAGATAGTGCTGTATAACGATTGTTACAGTGTGTAAATTTGTACGGGTTGGTTATGTGACGTATTACCACTGAAAATTGTATACCGCAGTGATGTTTTATTGGTATATATATATATATTGTACGGAATTGATTCCACGGTCACCAAAAACGTATGTAATTTTGTATTTTTTTTTCAATTTTTTAAATTCGGTTTTATAACACATAATTATAACAAATTAGTGTTGTACATTAAATGTAATCTTTTAACCGTTTTTAGCACCACAGTCAACAACTGGGTGAATATTTACATGTATATTAGCTGTATTAGTGCAGTAGAAGCGCATATAAGATCCGGGAGTATGAAGGTATTGAAGAGGGTCCATGATGTAAAATAGGACCGAAATGCATTTACCATACTAAATAATAGAAGTTATTAGCAGTTTGGCTGAAAGATAGTCTACCGATTTACAAGTATATTTTGTTCGGATTACAGAGACTTCTATATATTTAAAATATTAAATTTATTGTTTATTTTTTAAAATATTTTTTAACATTTCGAAATAAGGATTTTGTTAAAATAAATACTAAATTCTAAAATCGGTATTTAGTATTTAATAAATCGCGGAGCATCATATGCATATTTGCTCCATCGTAAATCGCAGTCAAGATGGCCGCCACCTTGACGTCACGAAGTAACCTTGATCGAGATTACCGGAAGGTCCGCCATCTTGGCTACCTAGGGTAACATTAACCAAAATTACAAATGCTATTAACGAATAAAATCGTCATTAAGTCTGATCCTACTGAAGATACACATGACCCCCATTATATCTTCACCCCTTCAAACTTTAACCTCCCAATACATCAATCCCGTAATACACGAACTTACCTGAAAATTTTCAAAAATTTTCGACAGAAAGCACATTTTTGTTTAAATTTTAATTATATTTTATAAATTTGTCTTAAATTATTTCTAATCATTTATTTGTTATTCCTAAAGATTTTATTGTATTCTGATCCTTGTCCTAACAAGTAGTTTAAAGTAAACAAGTAAAAACTTGGATTTGCGTGAATTTACTTTTTATAAAATGACGCGAATTTAAATTTGTTTTATCTCATTCCAACTCTAATTTGCTGTAAACATATGTAAGGAAATCTGCTGCAATTTTTAACCTCATTCTGTATTCGGCTGTATTTCAATTGTACAGTACAGTACTGAAAATTACACAGTGGCAGATGATCGCGCAGTACGTCAGAAAAATCCTCAAAAATAATTCAAATGACAGATGTAAAAATAATTTTAAGAATTTGACATCTTTTATATTTGTTTCGTTATGAATCTTCTGCTTTGGCTTTCGGTTTAACTGTCAGAAAGATTACTTTCAACATTAATTATAAATTAGACGAAAAATAAAACGTGCCGATAAAATATTTAAATCGATACACGTAATTAATTAATATAAATATAAAAAGTTTTATTAAGTGAAAGTTTATATACACATTTAATTATTCGACATAATTATAATTGTGGCTTAGACATATGCTAACTGCAACGTTTTTCTTTTGTTTCTATTTAGGTCCAACGTCGAGATGATACCTGTCCAGTGTTGATACGCACATTGTAGGCGAAAATTGATTATTTTCCGCTCAGAATTTTACCAATCGAACATCTTCGACCAATCGACTCTGACTGGTAAAATGACAAAATTTGGAAAAACCTTGTTGAAAGTACAAGTACCGACAAGACACTTTAAAATAGAGTCAAAGCTGGATTCTTCCCATCGAAATTCTATACATTCCAATCCGCTGGTTCTCGTCCGCCTGTGACCTCACGAGGTTACAATTTGAAAAAAATTGTAGATTTATAAATTCCCACTGTCGTCCGTCTGGCTGTCTTAATCTGGAAAACAGAGTCAATCAAGCCGTAAAACTGAATTCGCTCAATGGGAAACCACGATTGATAAACTTTTGAATAGTATTCGGGTTCACGGCTACAGTGTGTAAAGTTGTTGTCTACATTTTGGGAAAATAAGCAACGAGTTTAGAGGTTTTTAACCGAAATACAGGTAAAAAGTTAAAATTATACCACGGTAAATTCACCAGTTATTTCTAATTTATCTCTATATCAGTAAATCGGTTACCGATAACGTTATCACTAGTTGCTATTACTGTATTTAATTTAGATGCACGTTATTCGGTTGTTCCTATTGTATTTATATATATATATATATATATATATATATATATATATTGCATTAGACGTGTTATTGATACAGGATTTAACTATTCTTGTATTCTTTATCCACGTCCTTATTCACTCTTGTTCAGGTAATTGGCCATACAAATCCTACATGACTCTTTTTAACAATACGAATGCTTATCGTTTAATATTCAATACACAAATTACCAAAAACGATCGAACGCAATTAAGTTTAATTCCAAACGATTAGTTAAAATCATCTAAAGATACAATTAAAGTTAAATTAAGTATAATTAAAAAAATCATATAAAAAATTATATTTTTAAAAAAGATGTTTTTTAAATGTATATATATAGTGAATCAGTCAATTGTGAACTGATTCCGGCCAAGGACATCATTAAAAAATCTGTGAATTTTGATGTCGTCTCCTTGAAGACGTTTCCTCGGATCCTGAAAAAAGAAATCATAATAATTAGTAATTTTGAATTATATTTTTATCTGTAAACTTTCAAAGTCAACTCGTATTACAGTAAGTTATTCAGCATATAATTACTAATTAAAATTTGATTATCACAAACCTTAAAATTAAGTATTCAATAGTGTTGATTAAAAAAACTAGATTAGTTATTCAAATAATCACCTAATTATTCAGAAAGTGTGCTGAAATGTTATAAAATGAACACGTTTCTTATTAACTACATAAAGTTCATGAAATTCTCGTATAAAACAACATAAATACTAACATTTCGTACTTCGAAATGTAATGAGAAATAATTATGCAAATGATTTGTGTCATAACTACAGTAGATATTATAATCTTACTTTTTGTAGTAGATCCTCAATCATGTCTTCGGCATTCATCGACAGTCGCATACGATACGGAAACGGAACCTTTTAAACGTCTGAAAAGACACGCTTACATTAATCACATCGTTTTTCTTTATTGTTAACAAATCAAAAATAACGATGGCATACTTTTCGCTATCTTGATAAGGGACGTGTGGTCCATATTGTCAATGTTCTTAAATTTTTTGAAATAAGTAGCCATTCGAGTTTTTTCAATTAACATCTGGTATAACACGATTCCAAATGCCGACCAATCGCACTAACCATCTGTAAGTAATAAGTATTAACTACAAGAGTTAAACGAAATGATTCGATTAAATTCAAATAGATCACCTTACCGTACGGTTTTTCCTCAAGAATTTCTGGACAAAGATAGTACAAAGTCCCGCAATAGTTTTTGGGATTACGTTCATACTGAGGGAAAAAAACGACAATGTTATATGAAATGTGTACCCTTACGAAACCTAGGATATTATTTATACATTACTTACTGTGCACACACCGAAATCGATTAACTGTGCTCCTTTCGTCCTATTTATCATGATGATGTTGGAGCTAATGTCCCTATGAATTATTCCAGTCGAAGACAAAATCACCTTACCGTACGGTTTTTCCTCAAGAATTTCTGGACAAAGATAGTACAAAGTCCCGCAATAGTTTTTGGGATTACGTTCATACTGAGGGAAAAAAACGACAATGTTATATGAAATGTGTACCCTTACGAAACCTAGGATATTATTTATACATTACTTACTGTGCACACACCGAAATCGATTAACTGTGCTCCTTTCGTCCTATTTATCATGATGATGTTGGAGCTAATGTCCCTATGAATTATTCCAGTCGAAGACAAAATCACCTTACCGTACGGTTTTTCCTCAAGAATTTCTGGACAAAGATAGTACAAAGTCCCGCAATAGTTTTTGGGATTACGTTCATACTGAGGGAAAAAAACGACAATGTTATATGAAATGTGTACCCTTACGAAACCTAGGATATTATTTATACATTACTTACTGTGCACACACCGAAATCGATTAACTGTGCTCCTTTCGTCCTATTTATCATGATGATGTTGGAGCTAATGTCCCTATGAATTATTCCAGTCGAAGACAAAATCACCTTACCGTACGGTTTTTCCTCAAGAATTTCTGGACAAAGATAGTACAAAGTCCCGCAATAGTTTTTGGGATTACGTTCATACTGAGGGAAAAAAACGACAATGTTATATGAAATGTGTACCCTTACGAAACCTAGGATATTATTTATACATTACTTACTGTGCACACACCGAAATCGATTAACTGTGCTCCTTTCGTCCTATTTATCATGATGTTGTTGGAGCTAATGTCCCTATGAATTATTCCAGTCGAAGACAAAATCACCTTACCGTACGGTTTTTCCTCAAGAATTTCTGGACAAAGATAGTACAAAGTCCCGCAATAGTTTTTGGGATTACGTTCATACTGAGGGAAAAAAACGACAATGTTATATGAAATGTGTACCCTTACGAAACCTAGGATATTATTTATACATTACTTACTGTGCACACACCGAAATCGATTAACTGTGCTCCTTTCGTCCTATTTATCATGATGTTGTTGGAGCTAATGTCCCTATGAATTATTCCAGTCGAAGACAAAATCACCTTACCGTACGGTTTTTCCTCAAGAATTTCTGGACAAAGATAGTACAAAGTCCCGCAATAGTTTTTGGGATTACGTTCATACTGAGGGAAAAAAACGACAATGTTATATGAAATGTGTACCCTTACGAAACCTAGGATATTATTTATACATTACTTACTGTGCACACACCGAAATCGATTAACTGTGCTCCTTTCGTCCTATTTATCATGATGTTGTTGGAGCTAATGTCCCTATGAATTATTCCAGTCGAAGACAAAATCACCTTACCGTACGGTTTTTCCTCAAGAATTTCTGGACAAAGATAGTACAAAGTCCCGCAATAGTTTTTGGGATTACGTTCATACTGAGGGAAAAAAACGACAATGTTATATGAAATGTGTACCCTTACGAAACCTAGGATATTATTTATACATTACTTACTGTGCACACACCGAAATCGATTAACTGTGCTCCTTTCGTCCTATTTATCATGATGTTGTTGGAGCTAATGTCCCTATGAATTATTCCAGTCGAAGACAAAATCACCTTACCGTACGGTTTTTCCTCAAGAATTTCTGGACAAAGATAGTACAAAGTCCCGCAATAGTTTTTGGGATTACGTTCATACTGAGGGAAAAAAACGACAATGTTATATGAAATGTGTACCCTTACGAAACCTAGGATATTATTTATACATTACTTACTGTGCACACACCGAAATCGATTAACTGTGCTCCTTTCGTCCTATTTATCATGATGTTGTTGGAGCTAATGTCCCTATGAATTATTCCAGTCGAAGACAAAATCACCTTACCGTACGGTTTTTCCTCAAGAATTTCTGGACAAAGATAGTACAAAGTCCCGCAATAGTTTTTGGGATTACGTTCATACTGAGGGAAAAAAACGACAATGTTATATGAAATGTGTACCCTTACGAAACCTAGGATATTATTTATACATTACTTACTGTGCACACACCGAAATCGATTAACTGTGCTCCTTTCGTCCTATTTATCATGATGATGTTGGAGCTAATGTCCCTATGAATTATTCCAGTCGAAGACAAAATCACCTTACCGTACGGTTTTTCCTCAAGAATTTCTGGACAAAGATAGTACAAAGTCCCGCAATAGTTTTTGGGATTACGTTCATACTGAGGGAAAAAAACGACAATGTTATATGAAATGTGTACCCTTACGAAACCTAGGATATTATTTATACATTACTTACTGTGCACACACCGAAATCGATTAACTGTGCTCCTTTCGTCCTATTTATCATGATGTTGTTGGAGCTAATGTCCCTATGAATTATTCCAGTCGAAGACAAAATCACCTTACCGTACGGTTTTTCCTCAAGAATTTCTGGACAAAGATAGTACAAAGTCCCGCAATAGTTTTTGGGATTACGTTCATACTGAGGGAAAAAAACGACAATGTTATATGAAATGTGTACCCTTACGAAACCTAGGATATTATTTATACATTACTTACTGTGCACACACCGAAATCGATTAACTGTGCTCCTTTCGTCCTATTTATCATGATGTTGTTGGAGCTAATGTCCCTATGAATTATTCCAGTCGAAGACAAAATCACCTTACCGTACGGTTTTTCCTCAAGAATTTCTGGACAAAGATAGTACAAAGTCCCGCAATAGTTTTTGGGATTACGTTCATACTGAGGGAAAAAAACGACAATGTTATATGAAATGTGTACCCTTACGAAACCTAGGATATTATTTATACATTACTTACTGTGCACACACCGAAATCGATTAACTGTGCTCCTTTCGTCCTATTTATCATGATGTTGTTGGAGCTAATGTCCCTATGAATTATTCCAGTCGAAGACAAAATCACCTTACCGTACGGTTTTTCCTCAAGAATTTCTGGACAAAGATAGTACAAAGTCCCGCAATAGTTTTTGGGATTACGTTCATACTGAGGGAAAAAAACGACAATGTTATATGAAATGTGTACCCTTACGAAACCTAGGATATTATTTATACATTACTTACTGTGCACACACCGAAATCGATTAACTGTGCTCCTTTCGTCCTATTTATCATGATGTTGTTGGAGCTAATGTCCCTATGAATTATTCCAGTCGAAGACAAAATCACC
>NW_027122154.1:0-9148 GCF_030686945.1 Centruroides vittatus
TCCATAACAGCATGTGATATGATGCTAGAGAAATTTTATTAAGGTACAAGAACATTGTTACTGACATGACATGAGAAAAAGCAAAGTACAGTATAACTTCGCTTTGTGGCTATTTCGTTTGTGGAAACACTTGAAATCCCTTTGTAAAAAACTGCTTTGTTGAAAACTGCTTCATATATGAAATTTCACGAAGGTGGCCAATTCACTTAAATTACTTTTTCGCTTATATGGCCAAATAGGGGTGTTTTAAGTGAGATTTTATCTTGTTTATGTGGCCAATAAAATAGGAAAACTCTTTATTTCTAAACCCAAGTTATTGTTTAGACCTTTTTTAATAAAACTAAGCTTTCGTTACTTTAGATTTTTGAGCAGTTTATCCAGTTTTTTATTCAGATAATAAAGAAACACAATAATATTTATTTACAATGGACAAATTAAATATATCATTAGAATTCAGAATAAAGAAAGGCAATTATATATTACTTCAATAATTTAAAAAACAATATGATTGTATTTTATAAAAATATAACTACGTACTTACTGTACATCAGCGATGATCGGTCGGTCTACGTCACTGATACGTCATTTTCAATATATATATATATATACATATATATATATTAGTTTTATAGATATATAGATAGTTATATATATATAACTATCGATTAGCCTGATGTAAAATTCAATTTAATCGTTAACATTTTTGGACACGTGCCTTTTTTTCTATTTAAAGATTTGTTTAATTTTTTCTCTGCATTTTCTTGTTTAAAATGCAGTATTTAAGTAAAACCTTTACTACTACAGTATTTCATATACTTATTGATTCCTTCTATTAATCCTAAACAACTTTGCTTCGTACTGTACTATGCTTGAATGAACTTTACAACTCATATTATTATTATTATTTTTATTATTATTTTAATTTTGTAATATGTAGTAAACTTTTATCTGAATTACTACGATTCACTATAGTACTCTACAGTTTTTTACGTGAATTTTTTCAAAAATTTTCTTACTTGGGGACAAACAAAAATTCTCTCCTTTACTTTCGCGCCGTTTAGATGAGAAAACTTTTGCTTCGGGAAAACAAAGCCTTCTTCTCTGTTTATACCTTTCACAAAGTTTTCCATCAATCCGAATTTCATACGAAGAGAAGGTTGAGGATTTTTGTCTTCTTTAGTAAAGTGGGAAATGCAATATTTCTTTGGCCTTGTGTGTTAGATACGAGATCGGTCCACACTTTTACAAAGTAGTAACGGGTTCTTTCTGGACTGTACCATTTACATAAAAAAAATCAGAATATAGTGTATTTTCCTTGATGACTGTTAGCATTGTAACAATTCTAAGGTCAGCACAAACATTCCACTTATTTTTTATTGTATTTTATCTTGTCCAGCATTACCTTCATGTCAGAAGTTTCTTTCATATGCACATCATGAGCGACTGGAACGTACAGGTGTTTGTTGCCATTGTGCAGCAGGGCTGGATGAGTCAATTATGAGTCTCCACTGCTCGAGGTCCTATGGCAGCTAAAACTCTCCCAACAAATGCAGTATATCGTTGAAAGAAAATGAGATAGTCCTCCATTGAAAAGAATTTTACATTTTTTGATTTTCTTTTTCTTAAAGAGACACCTTAACTTCTTTTACCAAAAGTTTTCACTGCTGGATACTTGATGCGTGTAGTTGAGCCTTTCTTTTCAAAAGATCCAAATCATCAATCATATCATTCAACCGAGACTGATTGATGAGATGTGGCTCCATGATAGGTGCTGATCACCAATTAATTGTCGTTTTGGCGAGACGTCTTCAGGATCAAATTTCTTTTCTGAATCTTGCATAAAATTCAGAAGTGAGGCCGATACTAACATCGATTTATTAAGGGCACTGGTCTCAGTGCAGATGGGCAGTTGGGAGATTGTATCTTGTTTTTTGATTTTGCTGTAAAGACTTTGAAACCATTATGTAAAATTAACAATCGTCGATTATATCTGCTGATAGGCCAAGAAAGAAAATGTACACCTTAAGATGTTTCTACTCCGTATATGTAGAATAAATATATTGTCTATTGTAGAATTATTCGAACGGAAACCAGCCTGATTCCAAATGTTTTACTTTATGATTTAGCAACTAATTTTGTTAGATCTGGTTAGTTTAATTTTATTTTTAACTCACGTCACAATTAAAAAAAAGTAGATCTATATTCAATTTCCATATAAAATTCAGTATAAATTTTAACACAGCTGCTGCTAAGTCTATAACTTCTAGCCAAATAAAATGTTTTAATTTGTGGTTAGTGTTCTTCTATGAGGGCTCCACAAACATAACAGGTGTATACTGTAAGTCGAAGAAGAAGGAAATTGAAATAGAGCTTAAATAGAATGAAAATACATAATTAGTAGATAAAGAGAAAAGAAATAATTTGGTAGTGAAGAAATATAACCTATTTTAACTGTAAAAGTAAAAATTATGAACATAAAATTAAAAATTTTCGCATTCCGAAACAATTATTTATTGTGACATGGCCACAATGCTGGCCTGCAATTTTTAATCATATTTTAAATTTAAATTATTTAAAACATATGCTCTCCATCTCAAACTAGTTGTGGCTTGCCCCTGTACATCATACTTTTCCTTTAGTAAATAGAGTCGTGCCGGTCATCTATTAACTGCTTTCAGGAGGAAGCTTTGAATTAAAATAACGTGACTTTCGGTTGGCACTGGTAGTTTTAATATTTTTAATCGGGTCCTCCTGTCCCTATACTTTTCAAAAATTGTCTCAGCTTTCATCTACCTAACTTCATTCTCGATATTGACAGATGGACAACAATGGGAATTTATATGTCTAAAATTTTTTTTTCAAATTGCAGCCCAACGAGATGAGACATCAAACACAGGTGCATAGCTAGACACATAACTACTGCACCACTCACCCTTTGAAATACATTTGTGCCGGAGCGTATTGTCCTGTATTTTAAAATTATTTAGTTACTTTCTTTAATCGATTCAAGAAGACGTAGTCTGTTCAAAAAATAATTTTTGGGTCCACCATTTATTTCTTAACTGTGTTCTAGAACACCCTTTGACGACCGGACCTTTCCTTTGAGGCTGCTAGGCCGCCGGGTTAAAATAGTTCCTTTAAAAAACACAATAAAACATCCAAATTAAAACAAAAGTAAAAATTCAGAAATTGGCGGATCTTACAGACATCTTCAATTTTAATCTATCCAGCGGCAGACTTCCAGACTTTTATATCCACTTGAGAAGCGCTGTTTAATGCAGATTTCTGGTGTCCCCCTGGTGACGAACTAACTTTAAAATTTTTGATTATTAAGTTTCGTCGTTAGATAATTTTTTAGTCGATTCAAGAAGACGTAGTCTGTTCAAAAAATAATTTTTGGGTCCACCATTTATTTCTTAACTGTGTTCTAGAACACCCTTTGACGACCGGACCTTTGAACCTTTCTTGAATCGACTAAAAAATTATCTAACGACGAAACTTACTTTCTTTAAACTACAATTCAGGATTTTCAATTATTACGTATCGAATTAATTTCACATCAACTTTAATAAAACTTTAAATACAGAGGTACTTCGTGGTTCGAACGTTTCCGAGTTCGAACTATAGTTTCCCACCTGTGCCGAGTGGATAAAACCACTAAACACTGGTTGGTCGAGTTTGTGCCAGGCCACGAGAAGTTTTCCGAGTTTTCTTCACATCAGTGACACCTCGATAGGGACCGGCTACCCATAAAAGACCTCCCGAGCAGTAATTCCTCCTCCGCAAATTGCCCATGTTTGGCGTTGCCGTAATCGAAAAAAAAAATTAACCGAACGCTAAATTCCAGAGAAATTCGTCCCCAAGTTTGAATGATGCATCTACGTTCGAATTGCATGCAGTGAAATGAATGTTCTCGCTGCTACAAACCATCCGATGTGCGTCCATGTCGACTCTCGCTCTCTCTGTGAAAGTATCTCTTGCGTTACACTCGTGTATTTTCAGTGCCTTCTTTCCTTTATTTTTGGTATGCTTGATTATATACATTATATTATCAGTTCTATAGTCGCGTGATTATGCCATCCCTCTTCATCGCGCGGCGTCTAACAGAATCCATTTTTTATCTTTAAATTGTAAAATTTTTGGCTTCGCTTCATAAATTATTATTACATCTTTGTTTTCTTTACTTTTTATACTTTCAAACAGTATAAAATATTTTCTTATTGACACAAATGCTTTATTTGTGTCGAATTTAATGTAATTTGATACGTAAAACGCAAAAAATAAACATATCAAATTTCAACTCGCCGTAATTTCTCTCAAGTTTCACCGATCGCCATCGGGTTTGTTTGTAAATGCGGAAGAGATATGACACTTTCAAGTGTAGTCAGTAAAAATTTCGTACTACTGCAAAAAAATTTGTCAATATACCTCGCTATACCCCCTATCGCGAAAGTCAATAAACGTTGATTGTTTTATGACCCTATTTTCAAATGCTTCTTTCTGACTTGTAAATCGACCAACTGACAAAGTTATTATTTTGTTTTACTCATATGAATGTTGTATTTAAGATTTAACAGATATTTTCATTATATTTCTACACGAATTTTATTTTTAATTTTGAATATGATATAGTCGTGTGTTAGGCTTAACTCGATCATTTAATATAAAACTTGACATCGCTCAAAATATTATTCAATCTATCAAAATTCTTTGTTGATAGTATAGATATAAATGTTTTCTGTGCATGAAATAAAGCAATCAAAAAAATAATGTGTGGACCATCGAAAATTCGGCAATTTACCAAATGATGTCGAATGCGCAAATTCGTTTATTTATAACTAAAAATATTCTCGAAATTTCATCAAAAAAATGCATTTTTGACAATACGTAAATGAAGTTCTTACGCAAGAAACAAAAATTGTACAGTTAGCGCAATTTGTATTCGCGAAATTAATTTTTAAAGTTTTTGTCGCTGTTATTTTTCGCGCGCGACAACGAGATTTCTCGCAGTGTATAATCAGATTTCGCTGAGTTTAATAATAAATTGCGATGTCTCGCTTCAAAATCGGGCTAGAATCGATATATTTTTTTTTTTTTTTATTTCTGTCGCAAAAGTCTCACAGTTTACGATTATTAAATGTAATACAAATTTTTAAAAATACTTAATTTTAAATTTTTTAGGAAAAGGGTAAAAATTTAAAAAATCTGCCAGCGTTCTGCTTAATTTGAAACATTTCTTAGCTACATATATTTTCTTATCTTTCCAACGAAAGAAGTCAGAAGGTTCTAAGTGCATTAGTTTTCCCCTTTCAAGAAGCAATTGACTCCCCACTCTGTTTATTATCTTGTCAGAGGGTTGACCTTGTCAGAAACTTTTTATTTTTTTGTTTTGTTTGATGTCACAACTTGAAATAAAAATCGATGAATCTTGCCAAGTGTCTTTAAATTCACCAAGTTGTGACATCAAACAAAACAAGAAATAGAAGACACGGTTTCAACAAAACTATGAGACTTTTTAATTGAAAAGGAGTGTGGCGTTTTTGTTTACATTTACTATCTTCGCTTAGTTTTATTGCTTTGATAGTTAAAAACAGGGAATAATGGCTTATATGAATGCGTTGCGGTACTAAATTTGTGCTATATAATTAAACAACCCTATTAAAAAAAGGTTAACAAAATTTATTTAAATCATTTACGTGACTAAGAGAAATGGTGCTTAAAACCCCTTAACGCCTATTGACGTCTATAGCCGTCAAGCGTTACGTAATTGCTACAGCCCGTTGACGTCTATGCACGTTCAATTTTCAAAAATCGTTTCTATTCTCGCTATGGACGAGATAAGTCAGAAAAGGCTTTGGATACATTCTATTGGATGTTGTTTATGACCTCAGCAAATTTTGAAATTATACATCCAATAGAAGTTTATATTTTGGACCATTTTTGCGGTCCCCACCTATTGAAAGAGTATTCATGATCGAAAATTTCGTGATGTATTTGAGTGTTTACGGTAACTGATGCACTTCTGGCTAAAAACCAGTCTTCCCCTGAAACTTACTTGGGAATAATCCGCCAACTTAGACAAACAGCTGTTTCAAGGACATTGAGCTTAGTACACCGAACTGCGGCGCGTGTCACGTGATTCGTTGCGATTTTTTGTTATGTGACAGATAATTCGTTTCTAAATAATACGTAACAAAAGAAATAAAGTTTTATGTTAAAATTTTTTAGAAATGTATTTCATAAATTGGTGTATTAAAATGTTTTTTAATTTTTTGTGGGTGTTTTTCCTGTAAAACACAAAAAAACAATGTTAGGTTAATGAGATTAGGCTTAGCATATAATATAAGTAATAAGAAGAAACTGATATAAAAATTATTAGAAAATAACGAAATACATTCGAGTATTTACAGTAACTAGTTCAGACATGTGTAGAAAACTTACACCCCCTCAGGCGTTGTTTGGAACATCCCGCGAAAAGTTTACAATCAGCTGTTCTCAAGGTCATCCAGCTGTGTATCTGTACTGAAGCCTGTGCTAAGTGTCTCCTTGCCAGTTTTGTGTTATATGAAAAATAATAAGTTTCTAAACAATAGATAATAAAATAAATAAAGTTAATAATATGATGAATTTAGCCTCTGTAATCCAAATTATTATTGGTAGACTAATCTCACAGCAATATCATTGGCAAATTGATTTTATTTTTTAAAAATTACATCATGTGCATTTCTAAAAAGTTTTATACTAAAATTTTTTAGAAATTCATTTTATAAAATGGCGTATTATAAATTATTCTGATTTTTTGTGGGTTTTTTGTAAAGCTTTTATGTCAGCATATAAAGCTAGAAACTAATAATTATAGAATAAGTATTATTGTGATATAAGAAATTGTTTGTACTTGTGTAAAAATTCTTTTTTGTACTAAACGAACTGCACCCTTGTATAGCCTCATGGTGTGAAATGTCATTGTTTACAATATACTATTTCTTTCTTCATGACAAACTCCAGGGGGTAGTGTGGCTCAAGCAATGTAACACAAATAAAAATCTTTCTCTGATAATAGGATAATGAAAAATATTCATATACAGAATTTTTATAAAAACTCTGCGTTCTTCTATCAAAAACACGATGTTTTGCAGGAAAAGCATGTTTACAGATGCAAGTGTCGTTTCAAATGTGGTATCTCGCTTCAAATTCGCGCTACATTCAGTCTGTTTTTTTCGTTTTCTAGCAAAGTCATATTACAGTTTACCGTAGTTTTGTATTTTGTTATTCACGAATTTAAAATTATAATAAAATTTTAAATTTCCGAACTAAACAGAAACAAATTTATTTATCTATAGAAACTCGCTAAAATATCGTAGATTTATTAGTCACACATATCTTTTTTTTGAAAAGAAAACAAATCACAGCCTGCTAGCTACAGCAAGTGAGAAGTTATTGTCATTTTTCACACTACTTCTCTAATTACTCTCCTAAGAGGGGAGTGGGTGAGTCATCTGAAGATCGAAGTCAACACAAGTTTTCTTAGTGATAATGTATAAGAAACATTATTTTTATATTATTTCGGCAATTTTTACAATAATCGAATGTACTACACAATTTTGCATGCAATTGTTTACATATTTTCTCATATTATGTAACAGCGAGGGGAAATGTTCACTTTCACAAATAATTTATATCTTCACAGTTCTAAAATAATGTTTACTCACCTAAATACTCTCTAAGAACAATAAATTAGCTAACTAGAGCTAAAAAACGATAGAAACAAGCAATTTTATAACGATTGTTTACATATTTCAAAGACTGTAGCCTGAGAGGGATGGTACTTAGTGAAAATTTGATAAGAAATCTTCTTGTCTAAGTAAAGTCAAATAACATGAAAACTAGTAGAATTATGGCTCTAAAATGAAGAATAAAGCTATTTTTTAATGTTTGTTTACATTCTGACTTTAATCACGTGGATTGGTTCTTCGCGGAAAAATCCCGACCAGATGGGTCCGAAAAAACTCTCATTCGTTGAAGTTGATTCAGTCATAATATAAATTACCAATTAGAGCGTAATAGGCGTAGAAACAAAAATTTTAAAGCCAATTAACAGCACGAACATCTTCCATAGACTTACTATATGAAGGTGGAGTTTCTCGGGAATATTTATTGCTAGATAGTTTTAAAAATATATTTATTCGCTTAAATATTGTCGAATTAGCTAATTTAATGTCTAAGTGCATTAAATTAGTTAATTAGAGCTGAAAAACGATTTAAAAAGCGAATTTATTGCGATTCTTTACATTTTACTTCGAAAGTTGGGGGAGGGAATTTTCGCGGCAATTTTTTCCTTTCACAAGTCTGTGATTAGTTAAAGTAATGTCAAAGTAATTCCAAATCTGATGTCGGATTTTATCTACGTAACTCCATTCTCAAGATTAAAAAAGACAGACAGTCAAACAGACAGACAAAAATGAAGATTTATAAGACTATTCAAGTATTTAAAATTGCAGCCCAAAAACAAATTTTAAAAAAATATATTAAAAGAAAAGAATTGATAGCGTAAAAAATGCTCGCGATGGACGCGATCGACGAAAGCGATTATCGCGAACTCGTTTTTTTCCCGATTTTTACTACTGCGCATAGTCGCGTAAAAGCTTGTTAGAAGCCAGCACTTTTTGGAATTTTTTTCTGAGTAAACTCGGCGCTCAATAAAAATGTTATTTATTGCATTTTTTGCAGTTCGAAAAGATTTGAAAACTTAAATTTTTTGAAATTTTTTGAAAAATTTCAGGAAAAATGCCACGAAAATAACGACCAGATGGCTTCTCACAGAAGCCGCGCGACCAAAGAAGGGATGTATATTACCTCTCTCTACTAGTTAATAAGGAAGGGTAATATGATATCCAAGAAATGTGTAGAAGCAAGCATCGAAATTTAACAGAAGGCATGTAGTATAGACAATTGAGGTAAAAAGGGAAGTTATTGCAAAGCATAAAAGCGGTTCACGTGTGGTAGATAAGGTAACTCGTGATAGGCATGATTAGTAAAAATCAACCAATGGAAATGCTACAGATGCCGTAGCTATTTATAGGAATGTAAATAGGACTTCTACAGAGCTTCGAGTTATCGTTATTCGAATTATCGTAGTGTACTGAAACTT